>NC_056728.1:1061528178-1061690678 GCF_019279795.1 Protopterus annectens | reverse complement strand
AATCTGGTGTAGTTTTGCCTCTAGTCATTGGTATGTCTTATACAGGTAATATATGGAGATTTAAGCAAATGCTTATGAAAGACTTACTAATAATAGCATGCTATTTACAAATATAGTTAAGAAATCATATGAGCTGAAGAATAACTATATCAAAGTGGCACATGTTGGGCAAGATGTTAAATGTCAAAAATTTCTTTAAAACACAGGTCTTGATATAAGAAAAACTGTTGTGGATAATATTGCCCTAGTGTGTAACTTAAAGAAGTTTTTGACCCCCGGAAATTAGATAAACTTACAAATTTTTATGTACAAGTGATAATTAGAAGGATACAATTATTACTTAAAGGCATATCTTTAACTAAGATATGTAAATGACTATACCATGGTTAAGTTGTAGTGATTTACATCTGTCAGTTTCTTTCTGTACTCACTAGAATTGTTATACAAATTTGAGTTATAAGTGCTAGAAGTTTAAATTTTATATCATTTTATTTCATATTATTATTTTACTACAAATAAGTTAAAACCAATAGAAGTTAAAATGTACCCACTTATTGGCGACTTATAATAAACAGGAGCTATATGGATGTTGTTATTAGGGTTTAGGATGCCAAATCAAAGGATATATAGTTTATAGTGTGTTAAAAATTCTAATTGATTAAGTAAGTTCAGGTTCAAGGGTTACAAGCTGTTTAAAATAATGTATCATGTATACTTGGTTTACTACGTTACCCCTGTACATCAGTCTCTTACATATGGGGAGTTTAAGTAGATAGGAATGGAGGGGGGTGTTCCGAAAGAGTTCAATGCTACTGACATAAAGCAAAAATTGATTTTGCAGATGGTAAATAAAATTTTGGCCTATAAAAATCAAAAAACTGATATGGTCACAACCGGAAAAAAAAACAACGTAACATAGGAAATTGTGGATAATTGATTCTTGGAACATAAGAGGACTACAAGATAAAAATAAAAAGAAATTGCTAATGCATTTAATATTTAAATCTGAAGCCAACATCTATTTTCCCCAAGAAATGCATATGTTAAAAGAGGAATGGAAGGGGGTCGTGAATAGAAAATGGATAAAATCAATAATTGCATCAGGTGGTAGCACTAAGTCCAAAGGAGTAGCCATTATAGTTGAAAAAATCATTTCAGGAGTTTATTATTACACAAGAGTCAGATAAAAATGGTAGGTGGTGCTATTTCACATCCCAATTTTATTTAACTGAAAAAAAAATATTTCTTAATGTATACAGTACATGTTTAGGTCAACAGGATTTTTTTCTAGAAATTCATAATTTACTGACTAAGTTTCCAGACCACTATTACATAATAGGAGGACACTGGAATGCAGTTATAGATCCTATACTTGATCGAACCAGCAAGTCTAATTCTTATAACTTTCAGGCATCACTGATTTTTTTCTTGTTGACCCTCTCCGCTTTGGGAAGAAACCTCTGAAAGAAAATAATTATACATACTACTCAAAATGTTATAAGTCTTGGTCTTGACTAGATTTCTTCTTAATTTCAGAATCCCTTCTAAGGGGGGAAATAAAGTACCTTGTGGAACCCAGGTTTCTTTCAGACCATTCAAAAATCACACTAAAATTAAACTTGGCAGATAACATGAAAATGAAAAATAGTAACTGTCATTGGTCTCTTAACAATAATCTACTTCTTAAACCAGAAGTGATACAGGAAATAATGGACATCTTAAAAGATCTAAAGGTTGACGTGAAGAGTACTGATATTCCAGACGATGTTCAATGGGCAGCATGTAAAGTTAGAATTAGGGGTGTGTTAATTCAAAAAGCTTCTTACTATAAAAAATGAATAAAGAAAAAGAAAATAAGCTAATTACCAAACTAAAAAAGGCGGAAGGCAAATATCAAATAAGTCAGAACCTTGAGCTGGGGCAACTAATTAATAGCTTAAAAAGAGATCTTTTTATAACAAAACTATTCTTTACAGGAATTAAACGTGATAGCTAAATACTCTGAATGTGTGCAGGTTTCATCTAGAACTCTTGCGAGAATGATTGAAAATAAACAAGAAACATCCAGAATAATCAGACTTAATTATAATGGTGAAATATTCAGCTCAGATTCACACATTTTAAAACTCTTTCAACAAGTATATACAGAGATTTATGAAACTAATGTCAGATAAACCTCTAACCTAGAAATGGAAGGGTTTTTAAAAAACCTTACTTTTCCAAAAATAAATGAAAACCATAAAGCACTCCTCACAGTTCCTTTTACACAAGAAATAACTGAAGTAATAAAGGAACTGAGACCAAGTGACGCACCTGGGCCAGATGGCTACACTTTGGAGTTTTACAAAACATTTAATCATAAGATTGAACCCATTCTCTTGACAGTTTATAATCACATTCAGCTAGAGGGGATAACTGATTTAATATAATGAATAACTCAAAAACAATTTCCATCCCAAAAAAATAACCTAGACAAATCAAACCCTCAAAAGACCATTTTTTTTGATAACTGTTGACATCAAAATCCTATCCTCACTTCTTGCAGATACACTCAAAAAAATCATGCCGAATATTATATCTTCGGGTCAATCTGGATTCATGTGTAACAGACAAACATGGGATAATACATTAACATTAGATTCCATGATCCAGATTGCCAAATATGAAAAGAATCGAAGATATGCTTTGGTGTTGGATGCTTCTAAAGCATTTGATAACATCTCCTGGGATTTTTTTTCTAACACTAACTCAATTTGATATCCCTACAAAATTTATAAATATGATTAAAACTTTATGTAATAATGCGTACACCTATTTTTACATTAATAAAATGCTATCAAAGCCTATAAAAATATGAAATGGAATGAGACAAGGATGCCCACTGTCCCCCTATCTTTTCAATCTATATATAGAGCCCTTATTCCTATATATTTCTCAAAAAACATTCCATTGAATTCCAAACATCTTAAACACTAAGGTTACCCTCTCTGCTTTCACAGATGACTTGAATATCTATTTTGAATATCCACGCAGATCTCTTACATCAATAAAAACATTTTCAAAGGTTTCCAAATTCCAAATGAATCAATACAAGTCTCATATCTTTCCTATAAACCATTTAAGTCACAAATAAAACTATTTCCCAATGTCTCATCACAAAACCGTGTACTCACTCAAATACTTAAGGATATCTTATCTACATAACCACACATCATTACTACAAAACAATTTACCTAGGATATGGACTAATATCACAAATGATTTACATAGATGGAAACAATTGAAAATATCAACATTACCTAAAGTAGCAGCTATCAAAATGAGCATTTTACCCAAGCTACTATATCAGTTTAATGCAACAAATACAATTATACCAAATAAATATTTTCAAAATATCAACAGAGAATTGGCCAAATTTGTTTGGTACCCTAAATCGGTTAGAATTAATTACTTAAAATGTATTTATCCTAAAGAAAAAGGAGGACTAAATTTACCAGACTTCCCTCTATGTTATAAGATTACTTGTGCTAATAGAATTGTTCAAATTTCAACCTTCGTCCCAGGGAAGGATATTTGGTCACCAACCTGGGTTAAAGTCTGGTACCAACATGTAAGAAAAAAACATAAATCCTAAAGCTCTTCCTTTTATTAGGTTAGCAAATTGTAAAAGTCTTAAAATTCATAATTCCCTAAAACACAAAAATCAACATTTTTCAAGAACTGGTGGAATCTCTATACTTAAATAAGGCCTTGCCCTTTCTTCAACCAATGCACTTAAACCCAAACATCAAACTTAATAATAATATTTTAAATCTAGAGGGGTATACACATATCAAAGAGTGCAGTATTTGGGACATCTATAAACATAGGAAAAAATCACTGGAAGAATTAAGAGATATACTTAAAGCAAATAAGAAATCTACCATTATATTAAGGCAGATCAGAGAAAGTACATCAACATTAATTAAAGAACCGCTAATTAATGAAAATGACCTAGTCTTGTTAGCATACATTATTAAAAGACTATCTTACAAGAAAGAAATGTTAACTAATGCCTATAAATTAATAACAGCTCTCAAATATAAAACTAAATTACTATATTTGAGATACTGGGACTATCTGGAAAGATGTTTTTCAGCAAAACAAAAATTGAAAGCAATTCAACCCATCATCATACCCCAGCTATATTAAATAAGTTTGATTCCAAAACCTCATCATGTTGTACAATCTGTTCCTTCCCCCAGGCTGACCTCATACATATCTTATGGTTTTGTAAGCATACCCACAAACTTTGTTGCTCTCTCAAAGCAAGATTAGAAAAATGGGATTCCAAAAATTTACCCTGTCCTGGGAATTTGCTATACTCCATACTGCTGATTTAAAAATGTCTAAATTAAAATATCACTTTCTGATTACTTTATGTGCAGTAGCTAACTTGCATATAACCAAAAATTGGATAGACCGTACAAAACTCTCTTGGAATGGGTTTAGAAACATGGCTGTTAAGTATATATCCTCTCACAAGTTTATTATTAAATCATAAATAAATGCTTGTATTACCAGAAATATTGGGAACTTCTACTTCACCATATCTTAAAAGAATAACTTACAAGATAAGAAACATTAGGAATTAATAACTGTGTTTTATACAACTTAGTATGGCCTATGCATATGGAATACTGTATTAGTTTTTACAAATTCATACATTCTTTTGCAAACATGTAGAACTGTTACCATATGCTTTCTTTCTATGTTAGTAGCACTTATCGTAAATATTGTACATAGTTGTTTTGTACTTAGATTTAGTAGCATACTTCTTTTTGATTGACTTGTATGTGTAATTATTATATATGTGTTTTACTTGTTATTTCCTTTATCCTGCTTATATTTGTTTTTCGAAAACAATAAAATCTCAATTGGAAAAAAATAAATAAATTATGCAAATTCAGACATACTAGCAGTCAAACTACAAGAAGCAGTTTATTAAAGCTCTTATAAACTTAAAATATGCCAGAATAATAGGGATACTTCTCATCTGTCGATGATTTTCAGGGATGTCCCTGATTTTGGATCAAAATATTTACACTGTCCCTCTTAAGAAGAAAGAAATGCAAAGCAAGCATTTAGATTAACTTATTGATTGCTGAAGTCAGTGTTAGCTATAAAAGCGAGAATGGCAGGAAATGCGACTTCTTAAGAAAAACTATTTCATAAAATAGTACAATTAGAAGATGGAGTATGGAGAGAAAAAAGAGGTTCTCTGCCATCCCTAGGGTTACCATCTGACCCTGTTTATGGAAAACAGTCCCTATTTGGGTATTTGTGCTCCATGGAAAAAAAATTGAAAAATGGAAAACGTCCTTAGATTTTATGAGAAAATAAATCATAAGTTTCCTTTAAGAGCTGCATAAAATCATCATCTTCTTTTGGCTGTTCCCGTTAGGGGTCACCACAGCGGATTATCTGTTTCCATTTCTTCCTGTCCTCTGCATCTTGCTCTATCACACCAACCACCTGCATGTCCTCTCTCACCACATCCATAAACCTTATCTTAGGCCTTCTTATTTTCCTGTTACCTGGTAGCTTCATCCTTAGCATCTTTTTCCCAATATACTCAGCATCCCTCCTCAGCACATGTCTAAACAAACATAATCTTGCCTCTCTGGTTTTGTCTCCAAACCTTCTAACATGGGCTGACCCTCTAATATACTTATTCCTAATCCTGTCCACCCTTGTCACACCCAGTGCAAATCTTAACATCTTTAACTCTGCCACATCCAGCTCAAACTCCTGCCCTTTTGTCAATGCCACTGTCTCCAACCCATATAACATAGCTGGTCTCACTACCCTCTTGTAGACCTTCCCTTTGACTCTTACTGGTACTAGTCTGCCACAAATCACTCCTGACACTCTTCTCCACCCACTCCATCCTGCCTGTACTCTCTTCTTCACCTCTTTTCCACACTCACCATTACTCTGAACTGTTGATCCCAAGTATTTAAATTCATCCACCTTCACCACCTCTACTCCTTGCATCCTCATAATTCCTCTATCATCCCTCTCATTCACACATATATATTCTGTCTTAGTCCTGCTGAGCTTCATTCCTCTGCTCTCTAGAGCATATCTCCATTTCTCCAGGATCACCTTCACCTGTTCCCTACTCTCACTACAGATCACAATGTCATCTGCAAACATCATAGTCCACGGGGAGTCCTGTCTGATCTCATCTGTCAACCTGTCCATCACCACTGGAAATAATAAAGGGCTCAGAGCTGATCCTTGATGTAATCCCACCTCCATCTTAAATGCATCCTTCACTCCCACCGCAGACCTCACCGCTGTCACACTGCCCTCGTACATATCCTGTACCACTCTTACATACTTCTCTGACACTCCCAACTTCCTCATACAGTACCACAACTCTTCTCTAGGCACCCTGTCATATGCTTTCTCTAAGTCTACAAAAACACAATGCAACTCCTTCTGACCTTCTCTGTACTTCTCCATCAACACTCTCAGAGCAAACATTGCATCTGTAGTGCTCTTTAATTGTTTTTTTTTTTTTTTTTTTTTTTTTTAATCTGGAACACCTGCATATCACATGGAACAGTATAAGCAACTCAAATGTTACAACAACAAGCTTTTATTTTGGCAAAAAAGTGATGTTCATTCCTTTGCATTGGATTTGAGTAGAATTTCCATGCAAAATCTCTATTTTCTACAAAAAATGTTCTGTTTTTAGCAACTGAAAAGGTGGTAATCCTAGTCATCCCACAGAAAAAAGAGGGAGTAAATTGTATTAATTTCATGAGGGTAAAAATAAGCAAATTCACTACACTTTCATAGCAAAACTGCTAAATGAGAGTGTACAGCATGTTTATGCTCTGAATCTATCCATCTAGAAGCAGCCAATAACTGTTCTTGTAAATATGCAAATATATCAACAGATGGAATTTTTTCCCAACTAAAACATAAAAGATTAGAAAGGACTTGGTGTTTTTTTTTGGGGGGGGGGTGACTATTGTAACTATCTATCTATCTATCTATCTATCTATCTATCTATCTATCTATCTATCTATATGCATGTTGGTTCATTAACACACACACACACACACACACACACACACACACACACACACACACACACACACCCATAGATATATATATATAAAACCAAAAAAACAGCAGCAAACCAATAATCCACGGAAAAGCAAATGCAGGCCAAAGGGCTCCACAAGGAAAAATGATAAATCCACTTTATTTATACAGCAGTAAAAGGTTATTGCTTTCATCCCTGAAACAAACTAGGAACTTCATCAGACAAAATACAAAATGTTCCAACAGCTTTTTAAATCTTGTAACCTAAAGTGCATGTATAGTGACATCACAAACCACACCTCTAAACTCAAATAAACCACACCCCTGGTTAATATCATATATAAAGCCTTGCTTAAGAGAAAATACCTGAATGAATGACTTGAGTATAAAATGTAATGTATAAGATAACATATCAAGCATTTTAAAATTGTAAACAAATATAAATACTAAATAGACACTGTTAAAATGCATATCTAATAGACATAAATAAGTAAAACAGCATATTTTTTTCCTGTTAAAAACCTACTGCAAAACACTTATAAAATCAAGTATTTACATAAAAGTAACTTGTATATATGTAAATGTATATAAAAATCAGGTGTCATCTATTCAAGGCTTTTAATTTTAAAACACTTGAAATAGAAACAGCCTCATTCAACCCAGGCCAAATCTTGGCATTTAAGCACCATTGCCATATCAATTCTTGTCTTTCCAGTAGCAGTGTCCATGCACCCCCCTGTTGTTCACTGCTACAATATCCAACACTATAAATCTAAAATTGTGTCTACTGTTTTCTTTAACATGTTTTGCCAAGGAATTAAACTCACATTTATCTCTGATGTCCCTCATTTGTTCCCCAATGCGGTGTTTCAAATTATGTTCAGTTTTTCCTATGTAGAAACACATGCATTGAGAACACTTAGCACAATAAGCCAGTTTTTCTGAGTTGCAACAAAATTTACCCCAAATTTTGTGGCTCATCCCATTAATATTAATTTCATTCACTGACAAAATGTTTGGGCAAAACTTGCACCTACCACACTTAAGCATATATCCTATTTGGGGAGTGTTTAGATTTTTAAAAAAAGCATTTCAAATTCTTGCCCTTTTATTAAACACAGACTGGGTATTCACCTACATGTTTCATGATATCCCTGTCTGTACTCAATAAACTCCAGTTTTTATTAAGTGTTCTTTTAATAAAATGGCTGTCAGTAGAGAAAGTTGTGATGAATATGGCACTATTGTCAAACTTGACTTTATTATTCTCTTTGTTTGTTACCACGTTCCAACATGTTATGTCTATTAGAAGGAAAAAGGCTAGCTGGTAAAATATAGTAACTTCTGCACAGCTCGAACAGAGTATAACACACGTATAGCCAACACTAGTGTTCCACCAAATTTCAGGCTAAATCCACTCTTAATGATAAAAAACGATTATTTTATTGAAAATAAGGTTTAGCGCTTTCATCTGTTAAAAATCAGACTTCCTCAGAACCAAAATGGAGTACTTCCAGTTCACATTTAAATAACCTTTTTGGTGCCAAAAATTCAAAAGGAAATGGAGCTCTTAAAGAGACATAGTCATGATGACTCCATGTATACATACTATTGTACTAAAAACAACTAAACATTACTACAGATCCAATGTGCCGATATAAAAAATGACAATATAAATAAAATGACAATGTAAAATAAAAAGGTGTGGCTATGGGGGCCTCTTGTGCCCCCGTTTTCGCCAATCTAGTCATGTTGGAATGGGAAACAGAATATGTGTTCAAGAGCCAATTTTATTCCAATATAGCATATTATACACAATATTTGGATGATTTATTCATCTTATGGAAGGGTTCAAAAGATGAGATTAATTCTTTTATGGAATTTATTAATGGCACAACAATTTTTTTAAAGTTCACTCATAACATCAGTGAGAGTGGCATAGCATATTTGGACACATATATTAGCCATTCTGATAAGGGATTTAGTTCACAAATTCATAGGAAGGGAACCTTTTCAAATGACTATATTGAATTTAATAGTTATCACCCTCCCCATATATTCAGAAATGTCTACAGAGGACAATGTATTAGGGCAGCTCGTATGTCATCTACTAGAGAAATCATGAATAGGGAAGTTGACCGAATAAGTAATATGTTTAGTAATCGAGGATACCCCTTAGGCCTATTATCACAAGTTTCCAACTATGTGAAGAATGAATGGGGTAAAAAATTTCCACCTTTATTGGGCAAGTCTTTAGATTTTATGAAGATTCATAATAGAAAGAAGGGATATGACGATGTAGGTATGTGTTGTAATCGAGTTTGCGTCTTGATGTATACTCCTTATACGAAGTATATTAGAGATATTTTAAGACAGCACTGGAGCTTAATAACAGTAAATGATGATACAGCTTCTGTTTTGGGCAATTATCCGAGTTTTGTATATAAAACAGCACCCAACATTAAAAAATTATTGGAGAAAGCTTCTAAACAAAAAACTGTACACAATACAAAGCTGTCGATGGGAACTAGAAAATGCGGTACCTGCAAACAATGTTATGCCATAAATGAGGTAGGCAATATTAACTTAGGAGATATCAACAAGACTAATATTAAATGCAAAGCAGGAAATTGTAGCACCAAACAATTTGTATATATTGCTACATGTTATGCCTGCAGCGCATTCTATATAGGCAAAACAGAGAGAGCCCTTATGAAACGAGTATATGAACATATTTATAAGATAAAGATTAAAGACAATAACAATGCACTTTATAAACACATATCCATATATGGTGAATCACATGGTTTTAAATTTGCCATTATAGATTATGTAGAAGTATTTACTTATGGGGGAAATTGGAAAGCACTTTTAGCCATGAAAGAAAGTAAGTGGCAAATTTTGACAGATGCCATTAGGTCACCTGGCATAAATGAAAATATAAGTATTAAACCATTTTTAATCATGGCATAGATATATCATGGATGTTGCCATTGTATTTTGATTTTTGTTGACTTGTTACAATTTATGAGGACTAGTCATGCAAGTTTTACCATTTCACTATTACATATATTTGGAGTATGTTTTAAGATGAAGTTAGTACATGCAGAGTGCATTTTATTGCATTTTATTTTTATTTTACATTGTCGTTATATTTGTATTGTCATTTTTTATATTAGCACACTGGATCTGTTGAAATGCTTAGTTGTTTTTAGCATAGTAGTATGTATATATGGAGTTATTATGACTATATCTCTTTAAGAGCTCCATTTCCTTTTGAATTTTTGGCGCCAAAAACGTTATTTAAATGTGAACAGGAAGTACTCCATTTTGGTTCTGAGGAAGTCTGATTTTTATCTGATTTTTGGCAGATGAAAGCGCTAAACCTTATTTTCAATAAAGAATCATTTTTTATCATTATGAGTGGATTTAGCCTGAAATTTGGTGGAACACTAGTGTTGGCTATAAGTGTGTTATACTCTGTTCGAGCTGTGCATAAGTTACTTTATTTTACCAGCTAGCCTTTTTCCTTCTACAGTCGGTTTCTGGTGTTGGTTGGTTCAGATGTTATGTCTATTGTTGATGGAGCATGGTAGGATTCTGCCACCAATCCATCTAACAGTAAGCTCTGGTCAGTAGGTCCGTTCCCCCAATAATGCCCTAAAATGTCCATTTTGTCTCTTTGTAATGGCTTCACTCATTACTTCTTGAATTAAATCTCTAGGGTAACCTCTCTTTATTAACATATTTTCTAAATTATTACATTCTAAAAGAAAACTTTCCCACAATGTTACCTTCCTTGCAGCTCTAACAAATTCCCCTTTTAACACAGCTCTTTTTTGGGTGTGAGGATGGTTACTATCATAATGGGGAAAACTATTACAATATGTTTCCTTTCGATATATCTCAGCCACAAACTTTTTGTGTGTACTGTCCTTAGAAATAAGGACATCCAAAAAAGGTATATTTGTTTTACTTTTATTGCTAGTGAATTTTAGGAATTCAGTAGTTTGGTTAATGTACATTAAAAACTTGTCTAAAACATCTTTTTGACTGTCCCACAAAATAAAAATATTGTCCAAAAAATGTAAATATATGAAACAATGTTGAAACAGTGGGTGGCCTGTGAGGAAACGCCTTTCCCATTCTATCATCACAATGTTTGCATACAAACCTCCACAGGCTGCATCCATTGCTACTCCTTCTAACTGATGGTAATATTCACCATCAAACAAAATGAAATAGTTTTTTAACACAATTTCTAAAAGTGTTTTGTATACATTAACATTATTTTGTGGGACCCCTTTACTGACTAAGAAGTCACAAAACCATTCCACCCCGACTTCATGAGAGATGGACGTGTACAAGTCCTTTATATATATTGTTAGAAACACAAAGTTTTCTTTGTACCTTACTTTGTTCATCCTTGTCAAAAAATCCCATGAATCTTTACAAACACTAGCATCTTCTTGTACATATATTTTTAACTTTTGATCAAGGAATTTTGTTAGGGTGTGTGTCATGGATCCACGTGCGTCAACAATCGGTTGCATAGGTGGTTGATTTATACATTTGTGCATCTTCAGCACACCAAAAATTGAAGGTGTTTAGGATAAAGCACAGTTAGGTAATTTAGCTCATCTATACTAATGAACCCTTCAATAAACAAATCATATAGGTTACCCTTTATTCTACTATACATTGTGTTAACTTCATTTAAAGAGCTCCTATTATAACTGCTGCTTAACATTTCTTTCATTTTGTGCACATAGTCACTGTAGTTCATAATCACAATACCACCCTCTTTATCAGATTTAAATATTCTGATGTTAGGGGTTTGTGTCAAAAGATTTAGTTCAGTGACTCAATTTCTATGAGATTATATGTTTTCTTGTTTTGTTTGTTTCTTTATATAGCCCATGCTCTAAGATCTAACTCACACATTCTTTTAAACAGTTCTAAAGTGGGGTGTATGGGGGAGATTATATGTGCTTGAAACTCTAAAGGGTTTACACACAACTTGGCTGTTCCTAAATAACAATTTAAAATTTAATTTTCGAATAAATAGTTTCAGGTCAATTAGTGATTGTACCAGATTCATTTTTTTTTTGTTAGGAATAAAAGTGAGTCCCTTTGTAAACAAGTCACATATGGAACATCAAAAACCAAGTTAGTAAAGTTATACAAGTTAAACAAGTTATACAAGTTAAAGTAAGTGGCTCTGTTTGTAATGATTTTTAACACAGGTAGCAGGAAGTGTTGTGGGGGAGTAAACGTATAAGGTGTTAAACTGTTCACTGTCTCCCCATCCAAGCACCCCTGTTCCTGCCTCTGTTCGGCTGGAACCTCTCTCTCTCTCTCTCTCTGTTGGTGTTTGCCATTGTTGAACCCCTGGGTTGCATTTCTTAATTTTTTGTTCATTAACTGTTCTGAGCATCTCAACACTTAGGGTTGTTCTTCATCTAAAAAGTTTTGTTGTCTTCTGTATTGTAAGATAGTCCCTGGTTACTGTCAGCTACATATATTCTGCTTTTAGTAAAAGTCTTGCTACCCCAAGTTTGTGATTGGGGGGCTGGGGGGTAGGCAGTAAAAGTCTTATATGCATTTTGGTCTCTCTCCAAATTTTTATCTTTCTGTTTTTTATGCTGACCATTTGTTCATCTATAGAATAAAATAATCTTTTATATTCAAATTCATTGTTTTTAAACTGAATGTCCCACATCAAGGATTTATCTAATTCACTAGCTTCTTTTGTAAGTGTTTGTATCAGTTTGTTGTTGTCATCCATCACAATTTGCATGTATTCAAGGCCAAATCTATCAAACAAAGTCAACAGTTGTTTATACAAAGGAGAATTTACAAGTCCCTGTGGATAGTGCCAGACTCGTAGGCCTTTTGGCACTATTTTTTGCTTTATACATTCCCCAAAATATAAATTGTCCATTTGTAGTTTTTTTTATCTTTACCAAAACATAATCCAACTCATTTAGTTTGTCAGCAAAACAACAAGAAACAGTACCTGTATTTGTAGTGCTTAAAAATGTCCGTTCTTGTAACCATTCATTTAAAGAGGGTAAAAATGTTTGCAGTAGTGGTATTCCGATTAAATCCATTTAAGTCCTTGTTGGAAAAAGAAGTAGTAGTTGTTGGCCTAGATAATAATTGCTCCACATTGCTAGAGTTGGTAGCAGCTGAATTCTCTGCATTCTCTGCATTAAGTATGTTAAAAGAACCAGGTGTGGGATGAAGCGATAGCTGAGAAAGATGTGGGTTCAATAGTTCTTCCAAACAGTCCAACCGCTGGTTAAGTTTGTGTATTAACACAGTTAAATCACCCAAAGTGTCCGTGGGTGTAGGAGAAGATCCCATGCCTGCT
Organism: Protopterus annectens; assembly: GCF_019279795.1. NCBI lineage: Eukaryota > Metazoa > Chordata > Ceratodontiformes > Protopteridae > Protopterus > Protopterus annectens. The sequence goes on along the minus strand of NC_056728.1, from coordinate 1,061,677,201 downwards.
GCTTCTATCCAGGTAACTCAGATCAAACAAAACCAAAAAAGCAGCAACAAACCAATAATCCACAGAAAAGCAAATGCAGGCCAAAGGGCTCCACAAAGAAGAAGGGATAAATCCACTTTATTTCACATTTGTGTATGTGTGTTGGTTTATTAACCATTCCAAGCATATCAACACTTGGGGTTGTTCTTCATCTAAAAAAAAGTTTTGTTGTCTTCTGTATTGTAAGATAGTCCCTAGTTACTGTCAGTTACATTTATTCTGCTTTTAGTAAAAGCCTTGCTACCCCAAGTTTGTGATTGGAGAGCTGGGGGGGTAGGCAGTAAAAGTCTTATATGCATTTTGGTCTCTCTCCAATTTTTTTATCTTTCTGTTTTTTATGCTGACCATTTGTTCATCTATAGAATAAAATATTCTTTTATATTCAAATTCATTATTTTTAAACTGAATGTCCAACATCAAGGATTTATTTAATTCACTAGCTTCTTTTGTAAGTGTTTGTATGTTTGTTGTTGTCATCCATCATAATTTGCATGTATTCAAGGCCAAATCTATCAAACAAAGTCAACAGTTGTTTATACAAAGGAGAATCTACAACAAGTCCCTGGGGATAGCACCAGACTCGTAAGCCTTTTGGCACTATTTTTTGCTTTATACATTCCCCAAAGTATAAAGTATAAATTGTCCATTTGTAGTTTTTTTTATCTTTACCAAAACATAATCCAACTCATTTAGTTTGTCAGCAAAACAACCAGTACCTGTATTTGTTGTTGTTGTTGTTCTTGTTGTGTCTTTTGGCTTTTCCCGGTTAGGGGTCGCCACAGCGGAACTCCGGTCCGCTAATGATAGGCAGTAGATTTTTACATGCCGAGTTGCCGGTTCTGACGCCCAACCTTCAACAAAGGTACGCCCATTCATGCATGTCTCCACACAGAAGACACTTTAGCTGAGAATCGAACAGGACAACGGTTACAAGAGCAGACATTTTTAAGCAGTACCTGTATTTGTAGTGCTTAAAAATGTCTGTTCTTGTAACCATTCATTTAAAGAGGGTAAAATGTTTGCAGTGGTAGTATTCTGGTTAAATCTATTTAAGTCCTTGTTGGAAAAAAAAGTAGTAGTTGCTGGCCCAGATAAAAATTGCTCCACATTGTTAGAGTTGGTAGCAGCTGAATTCTCTGCATTCTCTAGTCACTTTTATGTAAATACTTGATTTTATAAGTATTTTACAAGTATTTTGCAGTAGGTTTTTAACAGAAAAAAATATGCTTATTTACTTATTTATGTCTATTAGATATGCATTTTAACAGTGTCTGTTTAGTATTTATATTTGTTTACAATTTTAAAATGTTTGATATGTTATCTTATACATTGCATTTTATACTCGAGTCATTCATTCAGGTATTTTCTCTTAACTCATTCCCTCCAGTAATGCACTTTTGAGTGTGTACCTTTAACTCCAAGTGGGCGTGGCTTCAGCATTTAAAAATTGAAGTCATCACCCTACATTTTTAACAAATACCCATTGACAGAGGTCATATATCAATACAATTGTGTTTGCTATCATGTATGCTTCAAGATAAAGTTTTCCAATACCTTGCAAATATGAATGGCAATATTTGACGCCTAGAGGAGCAGTAGGGTGTAACTGCAGAAACGCCTGGAGATGTCACTTGGCTGTAATGAGTTAAGCAAGGCTGTATATATATACATTAATATATATATATATATATATATATATATATATATATATATATATATATATATAAAAAATGAACCAGGGATGTGGTTTATTTGAGTTTAGAGGTGTGATTTGTGATGTCACTATACATGCACTTTAGGTTACAAGATTTAAAAAGCTGTTTGAACATTTTTTTTTTTGTCTGATGAAGTTCCTAGTTTGTTTCAAGGACAAAAGCGATAACCTTTTACTGCTGTATAAATAAAGTGGATTTATCGCTTCTTCTTTGTGGAGTCCTTTGGCCTGCATTTGCTTTTCTGTGGATTATATATATGCATACATATTTATGTGTGTGTGTGTGTGTGTGTGTGTGTGTGTGTGTGTGTGTGTGTGTGTGTGTGTGTGTGTGTGTGTGTGTGTATGTGTGTGTGTGTGTGTGTGTGTGTGTGTGTGTGTGTGTGTGTGTGTGTGTGTGTGTGTGTGTAAAATACAAGCTGAAGAATATAAATCAGCATGGAAAAAGATGATGAGAACAGGGCAAAAATGCACATGATATGTATAGATTAGTATTTTTGATGCAAGCTTTCATGGAAAATAATATTAGACATGAAGAATATTTCATCTGTAATGTGGCAAAAAATATTATAAATCCTGAAACAATGTGAGACTGGAATAAAGAGATTATTTACACAGGTTTATTTACTATTAAGCATGCAGAAATTAAGCAGGAGGTGGCTGAAAGTAATTGAAGGAAATCAGCTAAGGAACTGGTGTACAGATAATATAACAGAGTGGGAAGAAGTCAAGTTGATATTTAACTTACAGGTTATTGATAGTTTCCCATATCAGGGAATGACAGAAGTAGACAGAAAGTGAAAGAGAGATAAAGGAACATTAAGCGAAAGAGTTGCAATAGAAGATGTTAAAAAGGAATAATAAGCAAGGCATGAAGAATTTGAATTATATAAAAATCAGACAGAGGCCCATTTAGAAAGCTTGTGAAAATAGAATAGGTAAACAAATTATAAAAGAAGAATGGGAAGAAATGCATAGGTTCCAAAGTATTTGCTGATGTGCAGACAGTTTATGATATTCATATGGAAGTGTTTGAACCGGTAGTCTTACACACAGAATAGTCCTCAAAGGATCAGCCACCAAATGGAGGGTAGATGCTGGAGATGGAGAAGGAAATTAAAAGGAAGAGGAAATTGGGAATTTATGGAGCAGACTGACTTCAAAAAGTCTTTACAGAATGATTTGGCACACATTTGGGGGAAACAAATTATAGCAAGCAGTTACATGATTTTGCCTGGAATTTAGTATTAGAAATGACAACATATAGTAAGACTATGTTAAGGTCAATGGCTTTGGCAGCAACAAAGGAAATTATGAGAAAATTTGAAATCAAAGGCCAAAACAGGTTTACAAGGTGTATTATGTACTGTAGAAGATAGCAAAGAACTGGAAGTCAGATAAAAGAGGGAATAAATTACAGAAAAATAAATGGTATATATATCTATATATATATATCTATATATATATATCTATATATACATATATATATATATATATATATTATATATATATATATATATATATATATATATATATATGGGACCAACATGTAGAAAATAATTCCAAGGCAATGATTGATATAGGAAGGCTGGAGGATGTTGAAAAACATGAAGGCATGATGTAAAACATAAAACTGGAGTTATAAAAAAGATTTAAAATGAATGATGATGACAGTAGAAATGTTTTTGAAAAGCTTATTATTAATGTATGTGAACTCATGTAATTTATTTTAGTTGATAAGTGAGATATAACATCAAATAACTGTCACAAATTTGTATTTTAAACATGTTGCATTTTTTTCAATGTTAATACACAATGCTCAGCATTTTTGAAGGTACATTCTAATTGCTTAACTGCTTGAATTTCCTACTCCATTAGGCAAACATTACTGATCAATTCTTATGTTGAGCTCTTTGATTTATCTGCAGATTAGTTTTGAACTTTGCTCCAAGACCATCAGGGCTTTTTATCTAAGAACATACTATATACACTTTTTAACACATTCAGAAGGAAAGCTGTATACACTTGCAGTTTAATTTTTCAAATTATTTGTTAACAATGTCAACATATTTTCATTTCTGTAGATTGAAGAACACTGTCTCCATTTGAAAAACTACTACAGTGCCAAATTTGTTTTGAACAATTATTTTCAAACACTGCATTTACTCCTCTGTTGCTATAAAGTACAATATGTCACTCATGCACAACAAGGGATATTAGTCAATTTACTTATTTATTATGCACTTATTCTTTAAGCATGCTGTGCAATTGCTTTCTAATGGCAAATTAATATTGCTCTACACTGACAAATTCTTGCAATGGTATGGTATCTTAGTTTTCTTAAGTACTTAACTAAAACTGAATTTAGAAAATTATGAATTATTAGCTTATGCAATGTGTTTTGGTCGTTCTTGTATCGATATGTCTTCATTTGAGACAATGTTAGATAATCTTCAAGCATTAAAGACATTTCGCTATTTATATGTTGGATCAAATTATGACCATGCTGTTCACTAAATAACAAACCACAATATTTCCAAACCACTCAGTTTAAAACTAAACTGTATTGATCGGTTATATTAAAGGCGAAATTATGAAAATGATCAAAACACAGATATAGAGTCTGCACCGAGGCATATAGGATGAAGCCCCACCTGTGATCCAAATGATCTGTGATGATAATCATCAATAGCTAAATTGTCTACAATCACCTCACCATGTCACTTACCTACATATAACTACAACCCACAAAATAATCCACCACCCTGAATCCTGCCCTGTCTTGTCCTCTATACTGACCATGTACCATCCTAACTGCCACTTCAGGTCTGAAAACAAAATGCAGTTGTCGGTCAATAAACTCAAGCTATCACCCGGCCAAATGTTGTATTCTCATACCATCTCTAAGTTACGGAATAATCTCCCTCCATCATTCAGAACTATCAGCAATCCTACCACCTTCAAAAAAATCCCTCCAACTACATCTCTCCTCTCAATGGCTATGCTCCTGCACCCCAACAACCTACCGCAACACCTGATTTCTGTCTCTGGAGTATTAACTATAATCATTCAAACTACAAACTTCTCCTCTCCTTCTCTCTATTATACATACTCCTTTGCTGCCACCTCAATGTGACTCTTCCTCCTCTGGCCCTTCTGTCATCCTCCGTTTCCCCCTAAGTCAATTCTCCTCTGTTAAGTATACTGCAGATATATATATTTTTACTTAAGTATTATTTGAATGTATGCCATCTGTACCTTATATTTACATCTTGACTGTAAGCATTATCACTGCTGTTGCTATTCATTTTATGTCTTGTTTTTTTTTTAATGTGAAAATACTGCTTAACACACTTAGTTGTGTGTGTAAATATTTCACTTTGTTATGTATTAATGTTGGAGCTTTTCTCCCCGGGCCTCCGCTGAAAATGGGCTCTTTCTAGGCCCAGTGGACTTTTACCCGTTAACAAATGCAATAAATAAATAAATAAATAACTAAATAACACCTTTCCCTGGATTCACTAATCCTCCATGCAGGACTAATCTAGTCCTGCATGGAAGCGGCAGTGTAAGAGGAGGATGGCAGCGCGCCATGCATATTAATGAAGGCGCGCTGCCAGAACTCCTAATCCTACATGGAGTGTGGATGAGTGCAGGGGGCGTGTCTGAGAGCAGAGCTCTCAGAATAAATATGCCCCGGCAAAGTAGAACAAAAGAATGTGTACATAAAAGAGTGAGACTGCTCATAAGTGTCCGCATATCTCCACCAACACTCCCCATGTGTTCAACAGCAACAGTACACTGAAAAAAAACATAAAGAAACCTTTGTAATAATTTATTTAAAACCCCGAGTACAGGTAACCATAGGTGCATGCGTTTGCCCATTGCTCAGCTACGATTAAAGCAGCATAAAAGGTTGAAGAGGATAACAAGGAAGATATAGCATATAAAGCAGCACAGCAATAGTGTAGTGGTCAGAGCATCCGCCTAACAAGGAGGCATTCCCGGCTCGAGTTCCACTGCAGCACATACAATTTTCCATGTGAAATCTGTATACGAACATTTATTTACATTTTATTGCTTTATAACCTACTAAATAAAATTTAAATGTGAACTGGAGTACTGCATGAAATGCACATGTGAAGAGTCAGTTCCATAATGAATAAGCCAGCAGTAAGCAGGCGTAAGCACAGATAAGTATTAGTAAGCATATGTAAGCACTAGTAAGCATGTGCAAGTGCGTTTGGGTGGGGTGAAGCACCGCCGACACAGATCAAGCAAAGGAGATGCTAACTGCGTGTTTCACACTGTGGCCAGAAGTCAGCAGTGCTAACCTCTGCGCAAACCCACTCACAACCACTTGAAAGTGCCTTAAGCACACCGTATCCAATGGTCAGTGTCACATGTGAGTCTGTGTAAACTAACAGAGTCAGTCGCAGGTATCACAAAGCATACGTGGCACACAAGGTTGGCCGGTATGCGCATGAAACACAGTATGCAGCAATACCAGTCAACATTACTGGATATGTAGCTAAAGAATTAGAGGTATATGTGTTTGTATGAATACCCATAACTATATAGATGTATACTTCCCCCTCTCTGTAGTACAAATGTATACATACATAGATAGACATATAAATAAATACCCACAAATACAGCTATACATATGCAGACACCCATACATTCACATGTTGTTTTTATATATATATATATATATATATATATATATATATATATATATATATATATATACAGCAATATATATATATGTATGCAGACATATGCATATATATATATATATATATATATATATATATATATATATATATATATATATATATATATGTGTGCGTGTGTGTGTGTGTGTGTGTGTGTGTGTGTGTGTGTGTGTGTGTGTGTGTGTGTGCACGTAGATATAAACAGATATATAACTATGATAAGATACAGCACCTAAGAATGGCATATGTTCACAGGCCATGCCAATGGAGGTGAGAGGCCCAAACAAAAAAACGTGTAACATGTAGCATGAACCCCCTCTCCCCCTGCAGCCTGACAGGGGAAATATACAAACAAACTCACAAATAATGTAAACAATCCACTGCTCCCCAGACCATAGCCAGGATACAACCTGGATGGGGACACACTGGACCCGAGAAAACTAATCATGGAACAGAGACAGAAGAGTCCCTTGTGGGACACCCCAAAAATTGTCTTGTTATAGGAGTAAGCCCGTGCAATGACCTATCAAGGCGGGGTGTGTACATACCCAGACTACAAGGGTGGGATAGCCTGATGATCCATGGGTCAAGACAACGTACGAGATGGGTCCTGTGAAGTGGAGAGTGGGCAGTGTGTAGTGGTGTGTTTAGACCCGACCTGCACCCAGAGTAAGGATGAGTGCTGTAAAGGAGGTGTGGGTGGGGGAACTATGGGTAGGTAATTATGGGTCTATGCGTGCAGGTGTTTGTTGGAGTGGGTCTATATGGACAGCCCCAGGGATGTTCGCAATAGTGTTCATTGGGCAGAGGAGCCACCCAATGAGCAGCCACAGACGCTACACATCCCACTGCAGTACAGTCTATTTTACATGGCAAAGAATGGAATAACCAGATGTAGATGTAAATATGTAGAGGTATGTGTGTGTATATATACCCTTAACTACATGGAGATATACCTCTCACTCTCCGTAGTACAATTATATACATAGATAGACAGAATATATATAATTACCCACATATAGATATATACATATGCAGACACCCATACATCCATATGGCGTTAGATATATATATTTATGTATATAGATATGTAGATATGTAGATATATATATATATATATATATATATATATATATATATATATATATATATATATATATAGATAGATAGATATATTTGGGTCTACCTTTTACTTTAATGTGTCACTGTTATGAGTTTCAGTCAAATAAGTTTTCTGTCTTTTGAACTTTCATTGTTTTGGTCTCAGTCAAATGAATTTCAGTCAAATGAAATTTAGGTCATATGAAGTACACCCATATATATATATATATATATATATATATATATATATATATATGTATGTTTATATGTGTGTGTGTGTGCATATAAACATATATATAGCTAGGATATGATACAGCAGTTAAGAATTACATATGTTCACAGGCCATGCCAATGGGGCTGAGGGGTCCAATCAACAAACATGTAACATGTAGCATCAACCCCCCCCCCCAGTTAGACTGGTGAAACATACAAACACACAATAAAAGTAAACACACCACTGGTTTCCAGACTACAGGCAGGATACTACCAGTGGGAGAGACTCGCCAAGTATAATCTTGAAACAAAGACATGAATGTCCCTTGTGGGACACCCCAAAAATTCTATGAATTTCGGGTTTCCAGCCATTATACAGATTTCCAACAGCAGGCCACGCATGTTCTCGGTCTACAAGGTAGGGGAAGCCTGATGATCCATGGGTAAGATAACATATGTGAGGGGTCCCGAGAAGTGGGGAGTGGGTAGTGTGTACTGGTGTGGCCAGACCCGACCTGCACCCGGAATAAGGAAGAGTGACGAAGAGGATGTGCAGTTTGGGAACTATGTGTATGAAATTATGGGCCTAGTTGTGCAGGTGCTGGCTGGAGTGGTTCTATGTGGACCGCCCCAGGGATGTAAGCAATAGTGTGCATTGGGCAGAGCCGACGCCTAACGAACAGCCACGCCTGATATGAGTCCCACTGCATCAAAGTCTAGTTTACATGGAAAAGGACGATATAACCATATGTGTTGTTGCAAATCCTCTAAATTACACCAAAGAACACTTGGTCGCAACACCCCACTGTAGGCATGTAAGCCGAACTAATTGGCATCACAAGGTAGCTGTGCAGACCTCTCAATTGTCCCTGATAAAGACTCTGATATTAGGCCTGTCCCTCTTAACCCCCCTGAAAACTGGTGAGTGCTGAAGAAAAGGTGGTGAATTGCCCTTAATAAATAATGATAGGAATTCAGAGTTATAGACGTTTCATATCAGAAAACCTATATTAATCCACATTCCCTTATTCTGCAAATTTTTCAGGTTAATACTACAAATATTTAGAAAATGTCCCTGATTGTCCCTGATTATTTGAGAAGTTGTCCCTGATTCTGTTGAGATTTTTCTCCGATCGGTTGAGAGCTATGTTGCTGTCCTCACCCCCTCCCAGGGGTGTGATTGTCCAGACCTACCCATAAATGCAGGGTATATACACAGCTGTTGCTGTAGAAGAAATGGCCAGCTGTGGACCTTTCTCTCAGCTGTCCTGCACATCCCTAGACATGTCCCCTACTATCAGCCCCTCTGTGTGGCCTAATAACACCACTTACCAATCGACCCCTGTTGCATTCATAGTAATGTCCACAGTCACAAGTAGGTGACACCCTCCACACAACTATATTGGCAGAATCTGGAACCCCCAACCCTGGTGTATTACTGCAGCTGTCTCAGACTACACATGTAAAAACACATGAAGGAAAAACCCAAGCACACTTGGATCACCACCTGGTGAAGTCCGCCACCCCTCAACACTCCAGACCCTTACACTAACTACTGACACTGACACCTCCTGTCCTGCCTCGCATACATATCCCAACACCTTGCAAACCTGCACTACCGTACCCCCACCAATCAGTCGAATGGCCTACTATACAGTTAAAATATCCCCCCCTCCACCTACCCGCCTACACCTTCACTATTCACATCTACTCTACAACACAGTTATGGCATAACTAAACCTAACCCAAATACCTGAGTATAGCCTAACCAGAAATGCTAAATGGGAATTCCACTTAACCTTACACTGACCTTCATGAACAGTCATAGCTGACATGTGTACCTGACTTAAGCATGTATAAAACCAACATGTACATGAAGTAGCGTGGGGGTATGTGGCAGCAAGTGGGAGTATGCCTGTGTGGGTGGCAGTACACAGATTAAGCAAAGTAGAAGCTAACTGGTTTAAGAAACTGTAACTGGAAGTTAGCAGTGCTTATCGTCGCATAAACACATGCAAACACGCATGTCCTGCCCAGCAATAATGTAAACTGCCTCTGCAAGGCTTAAACTCAGGACCATGTACACTATAGTCACAACAGTCAACCACTAAACCATCATAACAATACAGATGAATGAGGTATCAGCAAACTAATACTCACCACAGGTAAATCAAACCAAAGATGTGAACTGAATCTGTGTACAGTGTGAAGTGGTATAACTTGCTACATAACATGTGAACTGGAGTACTGCAGTAAGCATAGATGTGAGATGTTATTGTAATAAAGTGTAGAAGTCCCCAGGTCCCTATACAGTGTATGTGCACATGAATCACGGATACCAGACACATATAAAACCTGTAATGAAGAATAAATCACTGCCAAAAGGCAAATATAGTGGAAATTAACTATTAAGCAATGCTAACCACAGCACAGCTCAACTTAGTAAGAGTAAGCAATGTGTAGGGGAGCCAATCCAATCTGCCTACCGGTATAACTCTATAAGCACTGCCAACCTTAGGTAAGCAGGATTGTCCATAGTTTAGCCTCTTCAAACCCAGCCAATCATGGAAAAGTGCGGGCAATTAGCCGTATATACACCACACAGGCAGGAATATGTTCTATAAGTGGTTGTAGCTTCCTACTGCAGGCAGAATGGCTGGTGTGGGTGAAGGCACTCGTTTTAGAGCACAGCGCTGGGACATCCAGGAGTCAAAACTCATGGTTTGGCTCCTGGTAAAACACCATGAGGTGAGACTACTGCAGGGCCAGTACCAGGGCTTTCAGTATAAAATGGAGGCCTGGGACAGTCTCGCCCATGACCTCACCAGTGTCACAGGTATCCCCTGGAGTGGTGATCAGGTTAGGCACCACCATGCTGGCCTGAAGTGGCAAATGGGGGTTGTACTGGAACAGTGGATCCAGGAGTCTCGACAGATGGCTAATGCCTCAGTAGTGAGTAAGTACTCATTCCACTAAGTAGTTAAAAATTGCCTAGCTTGTGTATACCATGGATAGGTATGGCTAAATATCACTGTATTCCTCCGACAGCTGCAGATGAGTGGGCTGTGAACCAGCAAGCCCATGATGCTAGATTGTAAAGGCTGTGTCACGAGGCAGGTTTGTATTTCTCTGCATGTACTGTCATAAATATATATAAGAGCCTTAGAAACTGTCATACCAGTAGGAATAAATGTGCAATATTCTGTGAATATATATATATATATATATATATATATATATATATATATATATATATAGACAGATATATTTATATAGATATATATACAGATAGAACTGTATATAGCATTACTACATGGGAACAAAATCCTGAATCACTCACTACAACATAACAGACCATATGCACTGTTAATGGGTGTGGGGGTTCAAATAAGGGATACCTGATAATTAGTGCTATGATACCCCCCACAGGCCTAACAGATGTGCTGTGCAATCCAATACCCAGCACATGCAGTTCTTGGCTACAGGACCCTCCACAACACAGTCACAATGATTTCACAGTAAGCCAATTCACCTGTAAATGTCAGGGCAATATCTGTAACATATCCTGCAAAAAGTCATTCTACCGTAGGGAATGTAGAATGTGGAAGGGGTTCACATCACAATGGTTCAGATATGCACATACATCTATACATTGACAAATATGTTCAGGTATATCTATATATATATATCTATATATATATATATATATATATATATACACATATATATATATATATATATATATATATATATATATATATATATATATATATATATATATATATATATATATATATATCGGTACATACACATATACACAGACAAAATGTATTAGTAGCCATACATATGTAGGAGTAGTGTGAAAATACTGGGTGCAAAGTATATCCCTCAGCCACAAGCCTTGTAACTGGTACCTGTGAAATGTGTAGTGTGGAAACCATTCCCACAAATGAGAATACTTACATTAAACATATATCCACTCACAATTCAAAGGACATGACACGACTCACAGGTATGCATACAAAGAAAACATTTATTTGTGTACTATACAATAATGTATGCCATTACTTACAGCACATAAAGTCTGACATATGTAATCAGTGATGAATGCAAGGCCCACACAAAACAGTAGATGCAAGCAATGTGGATATATAACATACTATGCTGTCCAGGCCAAGGCCTTCAATTAGTACAACAGTAGACAAAGGATTTGCCTTTAAGACAGATAACAATCAACAATTACTGATGTATTTCAGCAGCCTCCAGTTACATCCTGTAGTCAAGCCCTAGGGAGGAATGTATTAGTTGTGGTAATGTCAATGTATCGGTCACATGTATGGACCCTGACCAACATATTTTGTGGGAGTCCACGATATGACTGGGATGGTATCAGGAATGCTAGCAGTAAATAATGATAGGCCATTACCCAACAATCCCTAACTGTATCACAGCAGGACAAAGCCTGCCATATATGTGGAGGCCAGGGGCAGGCACACAGGGCCATACTTGCAATATTGCTGTTACACATCCTGGAAATTGCTGGTGTTACAGGATTTGTTGCAACATACCCTTATGCAGGAATACAACATCAGACACACAAATGGATGTAGCCATGTACTGATAGCATGCAACATACAGACTGCCAGTTATATATGTAGGGCAAGACCTGTGTAGTGCACAGACCAAACCAAACAGACAATCTACTGGCCATCATGTGGATAGGCCCACTGTTGAGAGCTATGCAGACAGACTGCATTCCATCCTAAACTACTATGTATACACAAACACTGCAAGACCAGCAATATACAATGCACATAAGAACACTACTCACTCTATCTGTAGTTAACCTCATACAAATGTGTAATTGGCCTGTGTCTGCAATTCATGCTGTAAGAGGTATTGCAACCTGATGTCTTCCATACTGGAAAGGTTAAGGGACAACGCCCACATGAGTCAGTATTTTATAGTACTGGGTTGCCATGACAGTGGTTATCTGAAGTACTACACAGCAGGCTGCATGCAATTAGCAACTGTTGCACACTGATTGGTGCAGAGCCCATCACAGGATCATGTGCATCACTTACAAAAAGCATGCTGCAATCCAATCAAACCAGCTCAATCACTCTAGTGGAGAGAGACAGAGAGAGACAGAGAGAGAGAGAGAGAGACACACACACACAGAAAAGAAAAAAAAAAACCTTAAACAACAACAAGCTGTGACAGCTGTCAGAAACAAATGAGAGGTATGTAAAACATATATGTATGTAATTGAAAGTAGTATGTGCTATAGAATAATAGGAAATATGATGTGGAACGTTAATATGTGCCACCTGTAGTTGTCCCTGTAATTAAGTTCTGCTGAGCAACTGCTCTGGACAATACTGTCTGTCCCTGTAGGCAGTGTTATACACCCACCAACTGTTTCAGATCAGCAAGGAATGACAAAGTTTAAGCCATAATATGTGTGTTTGGTATGTTAGTGTGGGCAATAGCTGGTGGTGGAAGTACTGCCATCATGATAGACACATGGGTGTCAGTGCACACCATACGCAGGATAGTCATGTTAATGTCTAATGCAGCATCAGCAATCTCTCATCATATATACCACCCTAATGTTAGTCTGTGTTCATATGTGACACCTGGCTGTGTTGCAGTAAGGCAGAACAGTGCAGCTGTGAAAGAAAGACAGTTACAGAATGTGGACCAGATGTCTGTATGCACCCCATATATATAGAAATATCTGTGTGATATATAATTAGACAGGTATGTCTACAGATATACAGACAGTCATATAGCTGTAGGTATAGAAACACCCACAAGATATATCTACACATATACGTACACACACACATATATAGATCTATATATATATATATATATATATATATATATATATATATATATATATATATATATATATATATATATAGTGGCACTGACAATGGCATGCAGGTGAAGTAGTTTGTAACAGGCCAGCAGAGATAGTATCCCAACAGGGAGCATGGCTACAAACACATAGCACAAAGCATGGCAGAAACACATAGCACAAAGCTTGGTACAATACAACATATGTCCCAATGGTAGGTAAGCAGCCGACATACCAATTGCATTCTGTGAACGGTTTGTTGTAGCTGATATGGTGGGGGGAGACAAAGATGTGTATTAAGTCTTCCAGGGAGGATGCCCCACATCAGTTTGCCAACTTACAGTGCTTCTGAAACAGAAGTCATCATTGCACATTTGGTACAGCACTATGAACAGCTGTTCGGTTGGAGAGACCATGATCAGCAGGAGAAGACCGCCCTGTGGAATGAACTAGTCCACAGGGTCAATGATGTCGGACTGCATAACCACAGCTATGAGCATGTCCAGCATCATTGCAGTGACCTGCTTCACTATGTACATTGGCGTGCAGCTGCTGTATGGGGAGACCACCTCATAACAGGGGGGGCAAGCCATCCATCCACCCCTCACCCATGTGGAGGAGCTACTCAGGAGCCTTGTGGCACCTGCTCAACTGCAGCACCAACAACTGGCAGGGTGCATTGTCGAAGTGGGTGCCACTGAGACACTGGCTGAGGAGCTTGCAGGTAAGACCCCAAGGCACATCAGTACACCACTCGTGTGTATGCATCTGCACCTGTACAGGTACATTATGCAAATCTGAGATGTCATATACATAGTCGTTTGCTGTGTAGTAGTAATAAACAGACGTGCATAAGCTGTAGTATTGTGGAATCCTACTGTAGATGTAACATAATGCTGCACTCACCCTTTACAAATGCCAAAGCTGTAGCCACTGACAACAACTTTCTCACACTCTTATGTAGGTCCCTCCAGGAAACCACCACAGCAGCAGCCTGTAGCCAGTGAGCATGGTTCATGTTCATGCATGACAAGACACTGTGCATGTAATGGCTATTGGATATTCCATACACACATCTAACACACTTACCCATACTACATGCTGTAAACGTTCACATTTTGTTGTTGTGAAATGCACTGCGTCACAGTAGTGACCATTCTGGTGTATCAAAAGGGTACAACAGACACATGCAAGATAACTAACATCCTGTCATTGTGCAATGTGTCCACAGGGATGCGAAGTATGGCAGGACACATGGCCTGCAGTAGGGACATGTGTGAAACGACACCTTCATGGCTGTAACTGCACACAATCAGGTTATGTAACTGTGGCAGATGTAACCCTGACCCCATAGCAATAGTGGCAGCAGTGTGTGCACTCCAAGGGATGTGCACATGAGTAGACCTATCAAGCATGCAGAGTTCTGGGACATGTGAAGGGCACCCTCCACAGCCATGGCAAGGTCTGCTGGGTGTCAGGGTAATAGTCCTGTACTGGTCATACGTGCACTGCTGATGTTGTAATCTGTAAAGCAGACATCAAGCATTCACAAATTATATCTGTTCACATATCATCCCAGGTATGTGGTGCTGTAACACATAGGGGCTGTGAGCATTGGAGCTGACATAACAGACACAGTACTACATAAACAATGGTTTGTATACCTGTGTGGTATGGTGCACAGTACAGGGCAGGGTGCAGAACAGGTCGACAGTAACACTTCGTACATGGGTGCATTGTTAACAAGGGGGTAGAGCCATCACCTACCAACACAGCCCATGCATCACACACATTTATACAGCCGCTAGCATGAGGTTGCTATAGTTGCACTGCATGCTGTTGAGCAACAGATATAATGCATGCTGAAAGAAGGGTAATGGGAGGACTGTGTGTACAAAAGGTGTGCAACCCCACATGTAGATGTGTGTGTGTGGGGTGGGGTGTTGAATGTGTGTGTAAGTGCTATCTGGTGGAGTGTGACCGATGCATGTCTGATTTGTGTGTACATGTGTGTCTGTTTGTGCGGGTGTCCATGTATGCACAGGCGATAATGGGATTGATCACATGGCAGTACTTCTCCTTGGGATTGTGCTGTACATGTTGTGACACATGAGACACAAGGACAGCCTGTCCGATATGTGAACACAGGACAGCTGATAGCATAACAAGGTCTGCAGCACAGAACATGCATTGGGAGGGAAAGTACATACAAGGTATACACATCATATTGCCAGCAGCAAATAGATAACTGGCTACCCATGTATCCAGCACTACTAATGCAATGGAGAATTACCATACCACATCAGTGAGTGCATCCAGGTATTACTGTTGTCCACATGACGGGTTGATTGTGCAGCAGATGTGGCATGGACTGATCAAGACTGTAGTATTAGGCTCCGGTGTGTGACATATGTAGTGAATGTAGCAGCCCAAACCATATAGGGGCCATGTACACCATGACTGGACATACACAGAGTAAGACAGGATGACAACAGTGAGACCATGTACAACCTACTACACCAAAATCAGGGAGGTGATGGAGTAACAGGTCATGTGTTGTGATCACACGTGTAGGCATGGAGAGGTATGATAAATAATGGGTAGTATTAATGAGTGTATGTTAGCAAGTGCCATACAAGATGGGGAACATATGTAACTGAATGTGGGTCTGTCTGTAAACCCAGGGCAAGGGTGGTAGTAAGGTAGACTGTCAGTGTTTGTGGGTGTACATGTGTGAGCGTGTGTGTGTGTGTGTGTGTGTGTGTGTGTGTGTGTGTGACTGTGTGTGACTGTGTGTGTGTGTGTGTTTGTGTGTGTGGGTGTGTGTGTGTGTGTGTGTGTGTGTGTGTGTGTGTGTGTGTGTGCACGCGCGCGTGTGTATGACTGTGTGTGTGACTGTGTGTGTGTGACTGTGACTGTGTGTATGTGTGTGTGTGTGATTGTGAATGTGTGTGTGACTGTGAGTGTGTGTGTGTGTGTAAATGTGCGTACTATTATGCAATGCTGTACAGGTCTTAAAGTGTGCATTTGTTTCCCCCACAGATGGCGAGGTGGGTTAGGGTCCCTTCTGCATGCAAACTGAGGTAGGTGACTGTACAGACAATGATGATGATGATGGTACTGTTGAGGCACAGGTGGGGCTGTCAGAGGCTGCCACTGCACCTACATACAGGGCATGTTATCAGGCATGGTATGTCCATTGGGATTCACATCTAAAGGCACCACAGGTGGTGCAAGTGTCCATTTGGGGACATAGTGAAGGTGCACTGTTTGCATGTACATGCATATTGGATAGATGGGCAGGGTGAAATGCCCTCTGTAGCCCACTGCTATCACTGCAGAGTTATTATCAGTGGCCAGTATGCAGTATACTACCCACATATTGGCTGTTGCCTAGGCATCTGTGTGGGCTCTGGGTAATAGTGGGGTTGCTAGCTGTAATTCGCTGGCCTTGATGTCACATGTCTGGGTATAGCTTTTCACCCCAGCCTGTCAGGTAATTTACATCTGTTATCCCTGTATGGTTCACATGTAGTGCCACCATAAAAGAACTGAGTAAAACCCCCTTCACAGTGGCCACAGGTGTCACACACTCACAGCCACCTCTACACAGGGTACAAGCTACAAACACACGTCATGTCTGGGAGTAGAACCCCAACCTAACTAGTTTGTTACACTACAGCACTAATCAGTTATAGTATGCACCACGGACATTACTGGAGTACTTCTTCCCCAAAGATGTATTTCACAATGTATGACATCAGCAGGGTTACCAAAGTAGGGCATTTCAACTGCACTGCTAGTGACTAGCCTAAAATGCATTGCTCCCTGCACAGACAGTGAGACACACACAAAACATCCACAACTGACATGGGTGGGTATAGAACACCTGACTGAGGTTTATATCACACTACAGCATGGAGCTGTTATAGGACGCACAGCAGGGATTACTACAGAAGTCCTTCACTAAAGGTGTATTTCACAATGAATGACATCAGCAGGATTACCAAAGTAGGGCATTTCAATTGTACTGCAAGTGACTAGCCTACAGTGCATTGCTCCCTACACAGACAGCGAGACACACACAAACCATCCACAACTAACATGTGTGGGTATCGAACCCCTGACCAAGGCTTATATCACACTACAGCATGGAGCAGTTATAGGTCACACCACAGGGATTACTGATGAACTGTCCCCCCAAAGTTGCATTTCACAATGAATGACATCAGCGGGATTGCCACAGTAGGACATTTGAAATATACTGCAAGTGAGTAGCCTATAATGCATTGCTCCATATACACACATTGAAACACACACAAAACATCCAGAGCTGCCATGGGTGGGGTTGGAACCTTACATCACACTACAGCAGTTACAGGGTGCACTACGGAGATTACTGGGCTACACTCTTCTCAGAAGTGTATGTCTAGTTGAGTGACATCAGCAGCCCTGACAAAGTTGAGAGTATATCAATTGTAAGGAGTGTGAGTAGCCTAAAACGCATTGCTCTCTACTCAGTCAGACACACACACACAGATTCACACACAGTTGCCCGGTCTGGGGTTAGAACATCTACCTAACTACTTTATCACACTACAGCAGTATGCAGTTAAAGGATGTGCTACGGAGATTATTGGGCTATGAGTTTTCCAGGGGTGTATTTCTAGGTGAGTGACATCAGCAGCCTTGCCAAAGTTCACTATATGAATTGTACGGAACGTGAGTATCCTAAAAAGCATTGCTCTCTACACAGTCAGACACACAAACACACACTCACACAGTTGCCAAGTCTGGGGTTTGAACTACTATCTAACTAGTTCATCACTACAGCAGTATGCTGTTATGGGACGCGCCATGGAGATTCCTGAGCTACAGCTCTCACAAAGGTGTAGTTTACATTGGATGGCCTCAACAGGCTTGTCATAATACTACTATGGGGAGGGTGGTGTGTGCATGGGCCATAACCCATTCATGTAGGGACTGACATGCCACATGTGGGCACACATAGGGTCATATGTCACAGGTACGTGTATACATCTACTAGATGACTTCTTCCTTGTACAGTCATGTTGCACAGCTGGCACGAGCACCACATAGTCTGTCATGCTCACAGATGCTGGTGGCTAGTATCTGCAGTGAGTGACATCTGCACCTCATGTGTTTGTGGCCCTTTGGCTGTGTGCTGGGTGGAACAGTCCCAGATGGGTCCTTGTCATGGTGACCCTCTTCCACACATCTATGTCCGTCTACCTTTGGCTTATTATAGTGTGTTGTCCTTACATATATGTCTGTATTCCTATCCACTGTGTGTGCAAGGCAGGCATACTGACTTGTGTCTGGACTAAGAACTGCGACTGCCAGATATGTCTGGTCCACTGGTTTTAGCAGACATGGCCTTCATGTGTTTAAGTGTGTGCATATGCCCAGCATGACCTTTCAGTATGCTGTTGACTTACTTTGCCTTCATTCCTCTAAGTGTGTGAGCATGCCCAGTATGGCCATCTGTATTGCATGTGTGGATCAATTCCAGATTGTTTGCACTGCAGTGCTGACCTTTGTGTTGTGCACTGACAGGTAGCATGCTGGTCTGCAGGGTATCCATCAGTCATTTGGCATGTACTGTTGCTACATTCACCTGACTGTTTCTACATTTCAACACAGGAGTGGGGCGGGCACATCTGACTGTTACTATAAGTGCATGTAGGATGAGGGGCACACCTGACACTTCTACACATTTGCTATGACTGTACTGGTATGTTGGGTACTCCATTCCAGTCTGTAGTCTTACCTATTGTGCTGGCTAGAGGCATACCATTGTACTACAGATCCTAGCTTTCACTGCCTACATATTAGTTTCTGACTTCCTAGACTTCACATCTTACATCCAACTGCCTGGCCTACTGTAGTCTGTCTGTGTAGGGTTGGGGGGGGGGGGTACACATAGGGCTCATTCAGAGGCCATAGTACAACATTTGTTTGTGTTTGTCTACACCTATCCTGCTGGCTGTAACAGTTGTTGTGTATGTGACCCCCCAACTGGCATGTGTGAGTCACTTACCTTGTGGGTGTCCCAGTACTGAGGGTGGTTCTGCAGGGCTGCCTATGTCGGATGCACAGAGTACAGTCCCAATACATGGTTGAGCACAGGTAGTGTCATGTTTGGCATCCCTTTTATTGTATGTGCGAGTCGGAGAGAGGTGACATTCCCTGGGTCCCTACTGTGTCAGTGCATGTGCTATGCGCTGCCTCTTTGCCAAGGCCAGGGGATACTGGGCACGCCTCCTTCTGCCTACTGGGGCAGGCTCAGGTTGTTCCTCCTCTGAGTCACTCTGTGCCTGTGCAGTCCTTGGCAATGGTGGGGGGCTGTGTGGCCCTGCCCCATGCTGTTCCTGCTGCAGCTGTTTCCACAGGATCATATTGTGTAGCAAGGCACATACATGGAAAATTTGGGTACATGTAGTTGGTGAGTACTGCACGGCTCCACCAGATGTGTCCAGACACCGGTACCATGACTTGAGCATCCCAAACACATGCTCTATTATGATTCATGTTTGTGCATGTGCCTCATTATGGAGTTCTTGTTCAGGTGTGTGTGCACTTCTGATGGGTGTCATTGGCCAGGGTTCCAGTGCGTATCCAGCATCCCCCACTAGGTGACCGGGTGGCAAATCTGTGGTACAGCTGCATCAGATGCCAGATGTGGGAATCGTGGTAGCTTCCAGGGCAGCCAGCACACACATTCATTATTACACCCTGGGCATTGCACATGACCTGGAAGTTGATGGAGGGGAAGCCCTTGCTGTTGATGTAGACCCTATCCTGCTCACCGGGTGGTGCTTTGATGCATATGTGTGTGCAGTGTATTGCACCCGCTACCTCAGGGTATTCTGCTCTTTGATGGAAGAGATGCATATTTCTAGCCAATGCCTCACGGGTGATGGGGAAATATACGCGCTCACTGATATGTGCTGACGTGGCATACAGAAACTGTTGGAGTACCCTGGATGCTGATGCCTGTGATATCCCCATCATATCCCCAGTTGACCTTTGGAAGGTACCTGTAGCTAGTATTCGTAGGCCTACACATACCTTGGTATCCACTGAGATGGGTTCCCCTCTGTTAGTTCTGTGTGTGAGGCATGGCCAGCACAGCTCAACAATCTGCTGTAGGAGGTCCCTGTCCACCATATAGCACTCCACTATCTCCAGCTTATGTAGCCCTTGGTAGGTTACCCTGGGACTGTACACTCTTCTCCATCTCCTCTGTGGTTTCTCAGCAGCATTCACATCCTCACCACCCTCAGCCTCTCACACATGCTGGTTTATGATAGCAAATGCAGCCCCTAACATTATTTTTCTTGCTTTCATTTTCTAAAATTTCCCCATTTGCATACACCTGTGGTGCAGAGTTATTGGGAATAACAAGGGGGAAAGGAGTTTGCATTGTTTATAATGCTGGGCTGGGCTGGTCTGCTGCCTGTGTGATTTGCTGCTTCTGATACATTTCACCTGTCAACTAAGCTAGTCCTCCTTGCTTACCGTCCTACTGCTGTTTTCACCTCGCATTGCCTTTGTGTTTAAACCCTGGGGTGTGCCGCACAAACGGAGTGCTCAAATGTGCACAGAGCTGGTATTTCCTGGTTTAACTTCTTTTTTCTTCCTGTTAAACCCGGTGCGTGGCGCGCACACCCACTTGCACTTTGTAAAGAGTGCTAGGCAGGTTTAGACACACCCCTAGCCACTGGACTCAAATCCACTTATAGTATATCCAACACACACACCCCCATGATGTCACCTGTATCCTAGTCTTGCACCCAGCTACTCATACTCTTACACTGATGGGACCTGTCTCACATAATGGGGATAACTGGGATTCACTATCGTTCCCCTAATTTGCATAGGATTGCCTGCTAATGCATGGTTACATGTTCCACACTGAGCCTCCCCCCTTAGCAACCACTACTCACTAGCCAGGTTGCCTTTTGCCAGCCATTGACTTGCATGGCAGAATACTGATTTTAGTTAGAATGCCCATTTTAAGTTTATTTTCTTATTCTCCCCCCAATCCCATTTGCGCACCGCTGCCCTATGCTTAAACAGCCGAGATCGGCAGAAAAAAAAAGTTGTTTTTTTCATTTTTTTTTGTTTGCAATGCCAATGGCCTTCTACTTCACCATTGGCATGCTTGCTCAGTGATATGCAGCCTTTATCTGGAACTGTCAGAGCTCCATTTTTGATTTTGCAGAAATATACTCGGTTACTAACTGAGTACATTTCTTCAGATTGCACTAGTCTTGCACAGACTATTGCAAGCTTCCTGGAATGCAAATTCACCTTATTTGCATGTATTTCTCCTGCAAATGAGGTGATTTGCATACCAGGGCTTAGTCTGTGCAGGATTAGTGCTGGAGCTCTCCGTGCACGCCCCTGCCAGCTGTTACTGGATCGCACGGCAGACATGGGTTCCTGCACTCATCTTGCACTCCGTGCAAGCTTTTGAGTATCCGGGGGCTTGACCTACTTTAAAGTGAATGAATGGATTGATTAATTCATAGGAAGTCGGATCATTGGTGGGGGCAAAAAGAAATCAAATGTTAAAAATATTGATATACAATGTTACTATTCAATCAAGCCTATAATACTGTTTTTTGTAAAAATGTTGTGGCATACAAATATCACACTTTTTAATTTAAGTTAAAGTGTATATTTATTAATTTGAAAAGTGAACTGGTCCTTCCTTGACCCTTTACAGATATGCATGGGCACAAGGATGAGGGATCTATTTATTTATTTTACATTTGTTAACCAGGAATGTCTGACTGGACACACATCCATTTTCAGCAGAGGCCCGAGTAGAAAAGCTCCAATAGCATGTCAAAAAGAAATTACACAAGAATATCATACAGAGATATAGGGTCCATAGAAACTTACGTTATGTATAGAGTAACAATTCCTTTAGTAAAGTCAGCATACAGCATTCTAGTAGTAGGGTTTATATAGAATATAGGCACACAAGAAAAAACAATTTTTTCTTTCTAAATTATGAGTACTCTCAATATTTTGTTACAGAAATAATCAGTGATTATTAAGCTTTACAGTGAAAGTAATTAGGGAACCTTTAGTAGAATCCTTGAACATGTTATTGATGCAAATTAACCTGGGGAGTAGCATGAACAAAGCCAATTGTTTGAGAAGTGGGTTCGCAGGAGTTTCTTAAATTGAGTAGTGGAGGTAGTGGAGGTTATTTGGCTAGGTAATGAGTTCCAGATTTTGGCAATAGTGCAGGCAAAGAGAGATTTGCCAGCAACATTTTTGTGCCTGATAATGCTTATTAGGTTCTGAAAACTAGATAGTAAGGCTCTGGTAGGGATGTGGGGGTTAATTATATTTTGAAGTGCAGGGGGGGTTTCTGGAAGGTAGAGGAGATTATGCACTATTGTGAGTTGATTAAACAGAATTAGTCGGGGTAGCTTGAGCCAATTGAGTGGTTAAGGGCGAGACAATGGTGGGATTTGTATGAGGTTTCAGTAGCGAACTTGGCAATTTTGTTCAGATCACTCTGGTGGAGATAAGTAAGGATGGGAGAAGCATAGAGAAGGATGGATAAGAGATGAGTTCTTGCAATAGTAGATTTGGTTTGTTTAGTTATAAAGTGTTTGTTCCTATAGAGATGTCCTAGTTTTTTATTACCTTTCTTAATGGTTTGTGCTATATGGAAGTCGAATTTGAGGTTATGTTTTTTTCTACACCTAACAGTTTAGTATGTGCAGTTGGTGTGATTTGAATGTTATCTTTGGAGTGAATGGTGAAAGTGTTGTTGAGAGGGGAGTAGGACCTGGGCTGAAACGGATTAATTTAGTTTTTTTGGGGTTAAGAATAAGTTTGATGTTTGTGAACCATGTTTCGGCGAGAGTAAAAATGTTTTGGGTGAGGATTTTCTGTTCCTTTAATGTGGGGGTGGCACTTATAAAGGTGGTGTCATCTGTGTATTGTACTACTGATGCTGTGAGTGAGGAGAAATTGATTTGGTTGGTGAACAGTGAGAACAACAGTGGGCCAAGGATGGATCCTTGAGGGACACCTATGGATACTGGTAGCAGGGAGGGGCAGCTGGTCATGCCATACGACTGCCTGCTGTCGACCAGATAAGTAGCTAGTAAACCATGATATAGTGGAGGGGCTGAGGCTTACGGTAGATAAAGTTTGGAGAAGAATATTATGGTCTACCATGTCAAAGGCTTTAGATAAGACTGGAAGTTACAAATAATGCCTTGTTTCTATTGTGGTTAACTATATCTGTAAATGATAGCAATGCTTTGGTGGTGCTGGGGGATGGTCTAAAGCCATGCTGGGTTTTGGAGATTAAGTTGTTTTGCAAGAGGCACTGAAGTAGTTGGGAATGTAGAAATCTCTCTAATTTCTTGAATAGAGGTGTGAGTATTGCAATTGGGCAGTAGTTGGTGAGTTCTAAGGAGTTGCCCCCTTTGTGCAGTGGAATAATGTGTGATATTTTCCACAGGGTGGGGACTTTGAATTCTGCAAGTGACCTGTTTATGAGGCTGGACACAGGATAGGCTATGGCGTTTGCTGCTATCTGCAATTTGGCTGTTTGGGTATCAGCAGCTAGTGTGGTTAGTTTGAGTTTCTTAAGGAGCTTTGAAACAATTTTAGTGGGTACAGGGTGTAGGGAAATGTTGGTGGTATTGTTTTGAGTAGTAGGGTGGGTTTTGCTAGCACCTGGTATAGGGCTGTTAGTGGTATTGAGGGCATTGCTAAGGGTTTGGACTGTTTTGGTAAAGAACTTGTTAAATTCTGTGGGAATGTTGTCATGGTTGTCTGATAGTACTGGTGTTGGGGTGGTGGCTTTATCTGGGTGGATTATGCCATTTATTGTAGCCCAAAATTTCTTAGGGTTATTATATAGACAATTCAGTGTAGCCAGTCAATTAGCATATTTTGGAGTTGTGGGGGATGAAACATAAGTATTACATAGAAAATCTGTGCAGATTTGGAGAGAGCATCCAGAATTCCATACTGTCAGTCAAGATTGAGCCCTGGATCTATGAGCTGTGAGAAAGAAAACTTACTATTGAGTCATTATACTGTAAAGTGAACATTTTCTAAAAAAAAATAAGAATGCAGTGAAGCTCGGATCTTAATCCAAGGGCAGTCTTTAGGCAGATAGCTCAGTATAAACCCCTGAAAATATCATAAGAATATATCAAATCATTTGGGATACAAAATAAATAGGCAAAAAGGCAATATTATGTACACAAATATCTGCAAAATAGTTAATAGTAAAGGCTTAACCACTTTTTTCTAATATACTAGTTAGGATGTAAAAAACTAAGAGTTTTTTTTCTTTGCACAAATAAAGATTAATAACCAAAGAACCAATGTCTCTTGTTTGGTATGTACCTCACAAGACATCTGCAACAGCTGGAAAGGCCGCAGAAATATCTCACTAAAAGAATCACAGGCCTAAATCAGATGCCCTATGCTGACCGTCTAAAAAAAACTCCAGCTATACTCTGTGGCATATTGTCTACTTAGAGGCAATCTCTGCTTAACATACAAGGCCATGTCAAACCCTGAGCTGTTGGACATGCTCCACTTAATGAAATCTCAATCCCTCAGAGCCGCATGCTCCAGGGATCTAAACCTTGTCATCACAATGAAAAAAACATGCTGGAGGTATAGGTTCCTGACTGAGAGACTCCCCATACTCTGGAATAGACTGCCCATACATGTCAAGCAGAGTGCCTCCTTGACCCTCTTCAAAAAGAACCTTGCTGATTGGATGGAAGATAGGAAATTCACCCTGGGGATCACATCAGTTGCCCTTCTAGACAGGGGTCCAGGGAAGTAAATATTGTGGGAAGAAATATCCAGGAATTGTTATGGCTAGGCTTGTATAGGCCCTAGGGCTGATAAGCTAGTACCAACCTATGAACCTATGAACCTATGAAGGTGAGCAGTTTTAAAGAACCACTTGTACCTGAAAGTAATAATAAAATTTATTCCAAAGATAAGTTAAGTGATTTTATCCTGTATTAAATCAAAAGGACTTCTTCAGAACTATTTACCTAATCAAATCTAATCAAATTAGATGAAATAAAACTTTAAGAAGGTAGCACATGATTTATGTTATTTACATAAAATATATTCCAGTAATAAATAAATATAAATGCAGTCTAAAAAACAACCTTATATGTGAACACTCATAAAATTAAAATTAATAAATTAGTACCTTGGTATATTCAAAGCTTGGCTGCCTGTAGTTCCAAAACATAATTAATAGAAACATTATTGCTTAATCTAGGGGAAGGTGTAACATTTAATCTAAGCTGCCATATTAGTTCTTTATATTCTAATTTAGTTTCCCATACATAACTCTTGGGTTAAGTGTAATATTTCCACAATGGCCAAATAAACTTTGTAAGATTACAACAAACTTCTGAGTGCTTAAACAAGGCATTGTTACAAGTCTTAATCAAAAAATCATAATGATGCTTATATAGTTTTTTCCTCAACGACTTTTGACTCTTTCCAGCATAAAAACTGGAACACACTGATCATTTGACAATAAAGGTAACTCCAGCTTTACCACAACCACCATTTTGTAGCGTAAGAGTCATTCCCAGTGTATTGTTCACCCCTTAAATGTTCTCCTTCAAGTATGTCGGGGTATGGTTGGCAACAACTACATTTGTTGATATTGTCCCCTAGATCTCAACACAATTAGCATTCTTGAACAACAGTTTAAGGTTACTAGTAGCCTTATATACAAAGTTATGTTGATTTGACACAATCTAAAGATGGTATTGCTAGGCTTAAGAATATTCCAATTATTTAACAATATTTTTGATGCTCATGGAAGAAGAATTTTATTGGAAAACAAGGTCTCTCAAACCAACTCTTCTCACCAGATTCACTTTCTTTGTTAGGAAATGTAGACGCACCTTCAACTAAACCAACACCTAAGAAGGATTTACATGTTGTCCCCCATTGTTGCAGAGCATGACTGCTTATGCCATAAACTAATTGTTTAGGGTAGCGCAGGTAAAGAAACCTATCTTCTAGCTTTTTGCTTCAGTACCAGAATATCCTTTGCGCATACCAGGCATGCTAATCTAATATTTTGTCCCTTAATTAAACTTTTTATATGTTTAAGGGCAAAGACTCTAGTAATACAGATATGCATTGCTAAATGTCAGCTTTCTATAAATGTAAAACCTAAGACTTCCTTCCACTTAGTGTCACTAATACTAAAATTATAAGTGAAAAAATATGTTGTATCATGTATGTAACTAATAAAGTCTTTTGCACAATCATCTAAGCCATTTCACAAAAGAAAGATATTGCCCAGGAGATATAACTTAAAGTACTGATGAAATCTGAAAGGAAAAATAAACTTCCTTATTCAATTTCACATCACAAGATTCATGAAAATAGGGAATAGGGATGCAGATTGCACCCATTGCAACTCCTTTAATTCGTAAGTATATCTCCCCTTGAAAAAATGTTGCTATCCAAAACTATGTAATAAAATCCATAATAAGAGTAATTTCTTCAGTCAAGATGAGGTTATAAAACGTAAGTGAACCATGGAATAATTGCATACCTTCATCCTGAGGAACACAAGTAAACAAATGAATTACATCTACTATTAGAAAGTCTACATCCTCTTCCTATAAGTCATTGGTAAGTCTGTCTAAAAAACCCCAAGAGGCTTTCAACATGTGCGTTTGTTCTGAAAAATTAGGTTTGAAAAGACTGCCAATAAATATTGCTAAAGGGTAGTCTTTCAATCCTGAGCTGCCACAATCAGCCTAAATGGGGGCTGCAGTACACTTTTCCATCTGAATCTCTTACACTGATAATCAATCTCAGTATCTGAAACACTAAAATATATTGCAAGATTAACCTTCCTGGTGCAAATTTCTAAAAGAGAATCATCTATAGCAAAACACTTACTTGGAATGTTTGTATTAATTCCATTTTAAAACTACAGGCAGCCAATCTTAGATTATCACCAACGTCTGTCAAACTTTTGAACAAAATCCCATAAAATTCAGTCTAAATTAATGCCATTTATAGGTTCATAGGTCCATACGTAGGTACTAGGCTATCTGCCCGAGGGCATTTATAAGCCTAGCCAGAGTGTGTCGGCTTTCCCCACCCCATTGATTAATTAACTGATCCTCTGTCAAGCAGAGCCAATGAAGTGATCCCAGGGGTGTATTTTTTGTTACCCATCCACTCGTCAAGGTTTCTCTTGAAGAGTGTTAGTGAGGGGCTCTGCCTGATGTAATTTAGAATTTTGTTCCAAAGCATGGGGAGTCTCTGTGACAGGAATCTATACCTCCAGCATGTTCTATTTATTGCTGTGGCAAGGTTTAGCTCACTAGAGCGTGTGGCTCGCAGTGACTTGGATTTCTTTAGGTGGAGCATGTCCATCAATTCTGAGTTGTACATGGCTTTGTAAGTCAGGCAGAGATCACCTCTGAGTAAGTGATATGCCACTGAGTACAGCCGGAGTTTTTTCAGTCGGGCTGCATAGGACATATTTTTGAGACCAGTAATCCTCTTGGTGAGGTACTTTTGTAGTCTTTCCAGCTGTTGGAAGTGTGTTGTGAGGTACATCCCAAATGGGGCATTGTACTCTATGATGGGTCTAATGAGTGATGAGTAGAGGGGCACTATAACCTCTTTATTTCTAGATGCGAACCCTTTAGTAATTAGACAGGCCACATAGAAGGATTTCCTAACTACTTTGGCAATATGATTGTCAAAGGAGAGATTACTATCTACCTGGTTCCCCAGATCTCTTATTACCTCTTCTGTATTAAGGGGGCTGCCACCTATGCGGTAATTCATGGGTGTTTTGTTTTTCCCAATTGGGATGACTATGCATTATTTGGCATTTAGTTTGAGGCCATGACTTTGACACCAGGTGTCTGTCTCAGTAGGGCCCTTTTGGAGGATGTCTGTGTCAGCCGGAGAGTCAGTTATGGCTCCCAGTTTGCAGTCATTGGTGAACTTGGTTAGCCATAGTCCTCCTGTGTTTGCCTGTACTTCTGAGAAGTATATGCCAAACAGTAGGGGTCCCAGGACCGAGCCTTGTGGAACACCACTTGTGACTGGTTTAGAGTCGGACCTGAAGCCTGCTATTCTTACCGTGTGAGTTCTGTCTGTAAGCCAGTTGGCAACCCATCTCGTGATGTAGGAGTTTATGTTCAGGCTGGTGAGTTGTTCTGTAATGCCTGAGTGGGGAATGGTGTCAAAAGCCTTGGCAAGGTCAACATAGGCCATGTGAACCACCTTTCCCTCATCTATGCCCTTGGTGACTGTCTCGAAGAAGTCAACCAGGTTTAGTAGGAATGATCTGCCCTTAATAAAGCCGAACTTGGTCGGGTCAAGTGTTTGGAGGTTCCCATTGTCTTTGTTAATGATTTCCATGATGATGCACTCCATAGCCTTGCAGACCATGTTAGTCATGCTTATGGGGTGATAGTTACCAGGGTCAGTTGTGGCCCCTCCTTTGTGGAGAGGAATAACCGTTGCTGTGCCACCATTCTATGGGCACGTAGCCTGTGGACAGGCTGAGGTTGAACAGCGTGTTTAGGTGGGGGGTTAGTTCATTCTGTAGTTCGTGCAGACGCAGCCTGGGACACCATCTGGTCCTTTTGAAAATTTAAAAATACAAAGTCCTTGAGGGACAGTCTTCTGTCTTAAACACTCTGACAAATATCCATTGCCCAGCATTAAAATGCATGACTTAATAAATGTATTCTCAAAGTTTGTAATAGATACCTCCAAAGATGAAAAAGTAATATTTATATTTGCATTTGTCATAGCCACAGATGAATCCAAAAAAGAAAATCTCTTTTGTGAGCCAGTTAGAAAAGCTATATATATTATATTAATTTGCATAAGAACAACTCTGTTTTCTGTTATGGATCACTAGTGGGAAGCTAGTATACAGCACCTTTGAAAGCATCCCAGTTTTTTCCTCACAACCAATGGAATTGTAAACATCATAAAGTATTTCTCCACCAGCAAGTTGGCGTGCAAACATGTTGTGTAGTAAGCCTTGAATGGACTCTACTTGCAAACCACAAGATGACAGAAGTACTTGTTGCACACAGAATTGCACACAAGTTGAATACTAAGCCTTGAATGGACTCTACTTGCAAACCATAAGATGACAGAAGAACTTGCTGCCCACAGAAGTGTGTAAACATGTCCACTAACTGAGTCAGTTCCCTCTGTATGGTGTTAACATCTAATGCTAAATCTGTGTTGGCAAAATTTCCCTGTGTGGCCATACACTTTGATTATAACAAAGTACTAATTTATTAATTTATTCATTTTAATTTTTATGAGTGATTACATGTGGGGTTGTTTTTAAGCTGTATTTATATTTATTTATTACCAGAATCTTTTATGTAAGTAACACAAACTAGGTAATGTTTCTTTAATGATTTATTCTTCTATAAAGTTATTTAAATATGATTTGCATTTCTGGAGAAGTTCTTTTGAAGTAATAACAGAGGAAAGCACCTAACTAGTTGAGGTGAATAAATTAATTTTATTTTTATTACTTTCTGGCATGAGTGATTCTTTAAAGTCATGCACCTTGGTAGCATCAGTTCTTTGGTTATTAGCTAGAATGTTTTCAAATTTAGATAAATAATTTGATGACAATAAATGAAAGTACTAAATAAAATTTTAAAATGGTCATCTTTAACAGTGAATAAAAGTGCACAGTTGCTTATGCAAACACTGAAATACAGACACTCTCTCTCTGTAATGCATATATATACATGCAGTCTTTCACACACACACCACACACACACACACACACACACACACACACACACACACACACACATACACACACACACACACACTTTATGCCACTTTGCTTAAAAACAATTTCTATAAAAGCAAATTTATCAAAAACATAATGATTGACTCACTATTCAAAATTACATGTTTCTTTGTGTGTGTGTGTGTGTGTGTGTGTGTGTGTGTGTGTGTGTGTGTGTGTGTGTGTGTGTGTGTGTGTGTGAGTGCACGCGTGCACATGTGTGGTTGCAAATCCAAATGCCTCCTATGCAAGAAGTTTCATCCCTGTACTCTTCCAATAACAGTAATTATCTCTGAAGTCACAGAAATTCAGAACAAAGGCAAAATCCTTGATTTTAGACAAGTGGTAATACTTTAGCAGTTGGCTATCTTTTTATCTGTCACTATCTCTTGATAATTTCAAGTAAGTATCAAATATTACTAGGGTTATTTTTTAAAAGTTAAAAAAGAATAATTTGTAGAATGGTTAACAGTGTACCTAAAAATAAAATTCACTTTAGTGGAATTTAAATATTCAGGAAATAATTAATCCAACACAGTAACTGTCTTTCATAAGAGCATTCTCTACAATAATAACTTTTGCTCCACTATGATTATTCATCAACTTACAGCAGCAAAAGTAAACACAATATATTTTCAAGAATAAGCATTGCTTGAATGACAGTGCTCATATTCTGACTATTCCTTGCCATAAATGTTTAACATCACAAGTTATTCAAAACTTGAAAAAATGTAAGGGATATAAGCTCAACTCCATTGTAGCATATGTGTCTGTTTGCATTGAACAAGACTTCAGTTTCACTAGTGACTGTTAAATAGCATTTTTCAGATCCAGGTGTATAATATGATCATTAAGAAATGAAATACTGATGTATAGCATACTTGCATATAATGGCAGAAAGATAAGCAATATTTACTAAAAATAAAGCTATTACTATAGATCAGCTTCCATTAAAATGCTTATGATTTTATATACACAAAACATGACATCCTACGTACTTACATACTGCTTATAAAAGTAGAACTGATCAGCATTGACATTAATACACATAAACCATTTACCTGAAATAATAAATGATAACACTGTATTAGCTTAAAATGTCTACACATCCAATAGCACTTCCATTGTCTTTCATTGTGTTAAACAGACACTTGAGTATGCCAAATAAATGTATTTGTAAACTAGAACAAAATGTTAGCATTCCCCAGGCATGTAATACAGTACCTAGCAAGACAAGGAAAAATATATGTATCAAAAAAATGTGTCAGCAACAGAAGCTCAAGGGTTTTAGAGAAGGAAGCACTGGCCTCATGAAGAGCATTTGAAGGATTTTGAGCTTGTCTTTCAGCGCAACACAACTATTTTTATTCTCTGTGCAAAATGTGTGAATTATATCATGTTATGTGGTCAAGTGTTGATGCACAAGGTCTGATGCGCTTGACAAGTGGCATATTGACAAGGTTTGCAGAGCCTGAAGGATAAACCAAGGCTAGTCTATAAATAATATGAAACAAAGACGTGTGGTATGTTTGAATCCTGCTGTCTTGTAATAAAGCCTTATACCAAGAAGGCTGAAACCATTTCATTTTCTACCAGCATTCAAGTAATAAAATTCTGAAACCTGTAGCAATATAACTTGGTATTTTGAAACATAATTCTCTTTTTCCTTTATGCTTTTCTCTGACTGTAAAACAGCAATGCACCTTTTTCTCAAGAAACACAACTGTTTGAATAACTTATATAATTTTACAGTAGTGGTACTAAAATACAGACACTACAAAGGACTAATATGTCCAAAAGCTTCTCATAAGATTCTGAAAATAACAGTGTAGAAGCAGTAAACTATGATAAAAGCTGATGTGATAACAATTCTAAAGAAATAATTCTGCAGCTAATTAATTGCGTACCTTAGATATGTTTTACAGTGTGAATATCATTAATTGCTGAAATTTTGTATAACTATATTTCATTTAGTAAGATAAAATACCAAACATTTCCTGTCAGTACCATTTTACTCCTAAATGTTTTCTTTTGTGGCATAGAAAAATATATCTTATAATTTAAATAATTGCCACTCCTTGGTGATTTAATGACAGTCTAGTAAAAGTCCACAGCTATAAGCTATATTTTTTGTTTGTTGACCAAGTTAGTCCAATTAGGTTAGTAACCTATTTTCAGGGGAGACCAGAGATGGTATTTATACTACTCACAGAAATTTTGTCAGTGTCTGGGAACTTTCCTAGTCTTTTCAATAGCTGCTATGAAATCTTTTACACCAACTCAAGCAGATAAGGCCTTGGTTTAGCATCTCATCTAAAAGAAGGAATACAGCACACCCATTATGTTCATTGCAATGTCAGTAATCCATCTTCCTGGTGTGGGAACTGAACACACAGCTTTCTTCAGTAGAGGTGAGTGTGATGTCTGTTGTACCACTCAGCTTTACTTAAATAAGGCATAAGAAGAAAAACTGATTTTTCTTAAGCAAGGAAAGTAGAGTAAGTATAATCAGTTTTGCCAGACAAAACAATCTGCTTAACCGTGCAAGCACAACTGCATAATGTGCATGGAAAGAGGCAAAGAATATCCCTCCCCAGATTTCTTCCAATCATTTTACATAGTACAATCAGGAACAAAACAAGTACTTTTTTCCCCTTTTCCTCCAGCAGACCTAATAGCATAACTCCACATCTAACAGAACACGTATGACATATTTGTCTGTTTTTCTGATTATCCCTCTACCTTTTGTTAACTGAGTTAGACTCTTTAATTTACAAGCTGTTTTTACATAAGGCCCAAAGTAACATTTTAAACTATTCAGGGTTAACTTGTACATGAAACTAGGTTAATTCCAAAACTTTTTGTGTAAGAGTCTCCAGGGTAACATAAAGTTTGTACGGATGAGAAGTTTTCTGTTAAATGATTTCCAGCACCAAGGCATGATGCAATTGCTAAGCATGTTGACAGTGAGATTGAAACTCCTGTTATGAAATCAACAACAGTGAAATACGTATAATAGATATCGGACTGGGCTATAGATAAGGAGACGACTAGTGCTGAGAAAGAACAGTAGTGGATGAGGAAAACCAAATGCTATACATATATTCTTGAGAGAGGATGATGCAAACATCAACTACAGAAACTAAGCAGTAAGCAAATGTTTTGCAGTTTGAGGCCATTGTCTATGAGATTTTAATTTAGTGATACCTTCTCCTGTAGACTTGTCTTTTGGTGAATGCACTTCAAAATTGACATCTGAAAAAAGTGGATAGATCTAATTAAAGGAAGTGAAATCATTTTCAAATGTTTTGAAAGAATCTGCAAAATAGATACTCGAATATGTTATAAGATGGACAGTAGACAAAATGCTGATAAAATGCTCTACAATGGAAGCCTTGTTGTTATTCTTGCTATAATGGTGATTTTCTTCTGGGATTTCCCAGAACACATCAGTGTCTGCTAGAGATTCCACCAGAAGCTTAAGCTTACTGCTTTTGTGAATATGTTTGCAGAGGTCAATGCATTCACAGAAGCAGTCAGATTAAGTATAAGGTTATTTTTGCATTAAAAATAGTTACTGAAACATGTTAATCATAATCATTCAATTTAATTGCCACAAATATAGTTTGTCTCTGTTAAGCTTTGAGACTGGAGGAAAGGCACATGCTTGCTGCCCAATCAGAAATCTGCACACTGCAATCAAATGTGCAGTAACTGCTGCTTTCCTATTATGGGAAACTGTAATTAACCTGCCAGTAATTTAACACTTCACATCTACAGATAATTGCTCATGCACTAAATAAAATCAGCCTTACCTTGCTTAAAGGCAGCTCTGAGAAGGAGATAAAGAAGATTTCTCTTGAGGATAATCTAGATAAGTTATATTTCATGTCTATATTTTTTAGTGAAGGATGTTGTGTGTGTCATTTTATTTGAAGTAATCCCATTTGTCAGGTGCCTAATTTTATATATTGTTTGTTAGCTAAACAGTATGGATTGGCCCTAAAAATATTTTCCTCATAGCCAAACAAGGTTGTGGCATACAAATATGACAGAGATACTTATATTACGCAACACGCAATGTGCATTAGTTATAATAAGCATGAAACCTCCTACTGAACAATAAGATATTGCTATGCTACATAAGCGGTTATAAATGACAAGAAATGCGAGAGACAAAGCAAATACGATACTTGTTTGTTCTTGTAGTGGTGTTTTGCTGATTTATTTTATTTGTATTGAAATGAGAGCAGATAGAGAAGTAGCAAGCATTAAAGATTATAAGATACAAGAATGCATGAAACACACATCACATACAATACTTGTTTCTACTTGTTACCCATGGTAGTGTTTCATTGATTTATTTTATCTGCATTGGAATGACAACTGGAAACAGAAGTGGTGAGCATTATTTTTTAAACAGTGATATGACAGTAATTTATAAATGTGAATTTTAAGTTCTGCATGTGTATTTGTTCTGAAATTCTCTTGGAAAATCTGACAGCTGGTGTTGGTTTTGTACCACTGAATTCCCTATAAGTGTCATCTACCTGGAATTTGAAAACTTTATTCCCTTGTCATTTTTTGACACATTTATTATCTCAGCGTGATTATATTTCACTTGTCTATTACCTGGTAGAGTTATATTATTTGCTAGAGACATGTATATACATGTGTGTGTGTGTGTGTGTATATATATATATATATATATATATATATATATATATATATATATATATATATATATATGTGTGTGTGTGTGTGTGTGTGTGTGTGTGTGTGTGTATGTGTGTGTGTGTATGTGTGTTTGTGTATATAAGAATATTCAAAAGCATTGACATTAGTAGTTATTTAATAATTGTCAATTACTTATTTTTAATGCAGTTCAAGATGACACATGACCTATCCAGGGAACTCACTGGATTTAACATGGAAAAAACAGTCCTGAACACACACACACACACACACACACACACACACACACACACACACACACACGATAAGCAGACCCTCTTGGAATGTATAAATCAATTTGATTCATTTTGAGAAAGCTTGGTGGCATATATCTATGATATTTTCGCAGTGCGAATGTAGCCCAAATTTCGCATCAATAGCACGTTATCGAAATCTTACTACATCGAATCACTAAAGGTCAACCTCTAGTGATCGATGTAGTAAAACATCCAATAATGTTTAAAAAAAAACAAACAAAAATAAAAACTAACTAGTGTAGGCAGAAGGGCAAGCCCCCCTGCACCACCCCTACTTAAATATTCCAACTCCAAGACCGCACTACATTGAGGTAAACGGAAATCTCCCCCTACGGAGATTTCCGTTTACCTGCACGATGTTCTGCACTTTCAATGTTGTGGTGCCGACAATATCAACTTCTATATTGTCAACTTTCAACATTGTGAAGTAGACCCCAGATTTTAAAATATTCTACCTGAACTACCACATGACTGGTATCAATGTCTCTTGGATACTTAAGTGTGAAATCATCCTGATATTTACTCTTCTAGGAATGCCTAACTATGACATAACCATGAGGTGGCATTTGTATATTTTCAGGGCTGATTAGGAATTACCTGCAACTGCAGTCAAAAGCGCATCATTGAAGAAAGTTAGTCATGCTACTACTGTTTTATTATGTCTTACTTATGTTCAGTAATTAATAAATAATCAATATAATCAACTGCTGCTTTCATGATCATTCTGCGTACCAGGATTGTGTTATATAATTCAAAAAAATGGTATTATTATAAAATATTTTGTAAAATTACAAATCCACTGCAGGTAAAATGGGTGGAGTTCCTTCAATAATGCAATTGTTTTGAAAGGGCTTTTCTGAGAAATGGTGGAAACCACTGTATTAGACTATTTAACAAGAAAATAGTTTTGTTAAAAATCTATTGAATTTAAACTTGTAGGAACTCCTGTTTTTCTGATTGTTCCAGAAGTGAAACACTCTGAAGACTTTTTCAATGCAAAACATGAGTTTGAAACATTCCGTACTGAATATGATACTGTGTCATTGTGAATGGACTAGTGTAACTGCTACAGTAGTACTTACCCTAGCAAAAGTTAATTGTATTATGACATTTTCATTCTTTTTGGAAACGCAAATGAAAGTCATACTATAGAATTCAGAAACAAATAGTAGAAATAATATGGTTTCTGCAAGGGAAATTGGGGCAAATTCTTCACAATGCCACTCTACCTCAAAAACAAGCCTTAACATGGATTCAAAAGAGAGCAGGTATTGAATAGGGAAAGTGAATGCAAGTGCTAAAAAGAAACATAACTGTCATATTTATCAGACCCAAACTAATTAGCAGCTCCACATAATATGAGTCAGGCAGAAACAGAGGGTCAGCTTCATGAATGAGTACGCTTCACACTATATGTACACACTGCAATTGTGAAAGCAATGTTTTGTTGTATTCATTAGACAGCTCTGCCCACTGCATCTTCTTTCAAAACAAGGCTGCATGGCAGAATATGCGAATTAAGTCATTCAACATGGCAGAGCAATTCAGGAGTGTATAAAAAGCATATATAGATGCTGCTCTCCCATTTGGACTTAATTTCAATGCTCTTTGGAATATACTCACAAACATACATTTAGAAGAAGTTAGGAATTGTTGCTGCTATTATCATGTAGTATGTGCAACAGGTTTTAACACAAGGTGCTGCTGCTGCTAGACCTCAGGCAAGAAGAAGAAGGGTGTTTAGACCGTGTTTAAC
Source organism: Protopterus annectens (assembly GCF_019279795.1). Taxonomy (NCBI): domain Eukaryota; kingdom Metazoa; phylum Chordata; order Ceratodontiformes; family Protopteridae; genus Protopterus; species Protopterus annectens. Next base: position 1,061,639,924 of record NC_056728.1, on the reverse strand, counting down.
TTATGACAGACTGCATGAAACAGCTGCAGGGTAGACAGTAAAACTGGATAAAATATGCAGCCTCTACTCTACCCACCTCAGGCCTCAGGGAAACTATGGACAACCCATCCTCATGGAAACAAAGGTATGTTTAGCACCATAGCTATTAGCTAATGATTCTTTCCAGAGAAACACAGGGGATATTTTATGGGTGTCATATGCCTCAGACACTATAATCTTACATTAATTTCTAAATGCAATGCTACAACATGTAAGGGATCATATCAGGTTTCCACATACCCCAGTGGGGAGAGCTACAACCATGCAAAATTTCTATCCCATTGGACATTTCACTTTTGAAGGCCATTGACTGTACACACAGTGAAACAAAAGCCTCACCTGGAGAAGGGTGAAGGAATAACATCAGTAGGAAAGGATACCCCTCTATCAATGGTCAGGTAGTGTGTAATGCCCAAGGGATCATCTACAATGTGTTTGCATGTAACCCTGGCAGTTTTCACAACTCACATATATGGCAGATCTGTGACCTGTATGTAAGGATTGACAGGGGTGACTCTGAACAAAGACATCAAATGGGTTATACAGGTTATGCACTGGAACCCTGGTTCATTGCACCCATGAGAAGCCCACACAACTCCACTGAGAAAAGGTATATTGATGCTAACACTCAAACCAGGAATATTGTGGAGCTTCTATATGGCTTGTTCAAGTCAAGGTTCCAATGTCTAGACAATACTGGTGGTGCACTGCAATATGACCTAGCCACCTCTATAAAAATACCCACAGTCTGTGCCATGTTGCACAATATAATTGTCAGAAAACAGCTGCAAAAAGGACAACAATCCCAAGGACTGCAGTTCCCACTACCGTAGGCAGGGCTGGCAGGATAAGCAGACACAAATGAGAAGTCTGAGGGAGATCCAGCAGCTGTCAATGATCCAGGCAGATGTAGACATGTGCAATATGCTATAACTTTGTTTAAGAGGTGGAGGACAGTGCACACTCTTAATACCCAATTGAAATCCTAAGAAGCTAAGCATATACAAACAGCAACAATGATGCATGCAAAATCAGCAGACTTTACATATCCATGTAATAGTTGTATTCTGTGTGCATCAGACAGGGCAACCTCAGAAGACACAACTTGTATCAGAAGCATTAATTAAGGTAAGTGATGAACCTGTAAATAAATGTTTATTATTGTCTGTAAGTGTAGTCCTTCAATGAGATAAAACCATTGCTCAACTCTGCAAGAATGTCAGCAATAACCCTTCTGTGATATTGGCATCACGGATATTAACCTGGCCAGTGCTGTGCATCAGACAATAACGCTGCCCAGCCAAGACACTGCAACAGTGACCAGGGCAGTCTTACCAGCATTGCACAAGTTGCTGAACAAACAATATTTGCTAAGCTGTATGACTGCATTAATAAGAATACAATACAAACAGAATGAGGATCAAGAAATACATAACAAAATAAATTATGGAATTGATCATCATGAAAAAAAATGATGTATTTATACTTTTGATGAAATCAAGCAAGTGACTAAGCAGCATATCTATCCACTCTATACTTCAGATATAGGCAACCCTAAGTCACAAAAAAATTGCAAAGGGCAGGGCACAGTCATCATCACTTGCACGGGCCGGGGTGAGGTTTACAGGATGGTAAGCCTGACACCAAAGAAGTGAGTGCATGTGAGTGAGAAATCAGGTTAACAGTAAGTATCTATTGCCAAGGCCAGCAGCAACAGATGCAAATCAATTATTAGTGATGTTTATTGACATTTGATGATCTGAAAAGTCCTATGGGTAGGAGCCCATTTTCAGTGGAGGCCCAGAGAAAAAAGCTCCAAAGGATTAAAAAGCATTTTAAGAGCAATCATTTTGCAATCTTTAAAATAATACAAAAAACAAGTGCAGTTTAAATAATTATACCAAATTATATATAATCCAAAAATATTGGTTAAGAATAGATACAAGTTAAATGATAATGATTTAATAGTTAGAGAAAATTTAGCCAGCTTATAGAGAAATTAAAGGCAAGTTAGCATAATACAAACAGTAACTGCAATACAAAGTGAGAGAAAGGCAGGCTTATTATATATTTAGAGAGAAAGCCAGGGGAGAGAAATTGTTAGAAGTAAGGAAGTGAGTGAAGAAGGGAGAGTAAGGAGATGTAAGGTATAAATATTTGTTCACATTTAGGGATAGAGCTTATCCTGGTGTTTAGGAAGAACAGAGCCAGCTTTTGGCTAGGAAGTATTTCAGAATGATTTTGACGGATGGGAGGTATTGACCTGATGGATACAGATAAGGAGTTCCAAGCCTTGACAACAAGGTATGAGCCCAGACAATGCCCAGCAGATTTGTTAGGTTTGTAGAAGACAGGAGTTTTTGGTCATTGGAGCATGATGACCAACTGGGAACATAGTTGTATAAAATGCTATCTAGTATTTAATGTTTATGTACATGTGCATATGTGTGTGAGATGGTGTGTTCAAGATGAGGTTTAATGTGTGGGGGTCTGCTGGAACATAATCAAAGCACTTCTGCTAGCACTATGCCCTGGCATTCTCAATAGGCATGAGTCATGTATGGCAGAAGTTTCAGTTTACTGTCACCACCCCCAACTACAAGAACTGATTCTTTCAGAAGATGCACAACTAGTTCTATTAACCAGGCTAGAAGTCACGATACTACCTGAATGTGAAAAATGTCTGCTAGATGGGTTGTCATCATGACTACACTCATGACTATGTGTCCTGCCTTTACTGGGTGTGGACGCCTCTATCACTGATGGAACAGTGGAAGCAGCTGGGATCTGGCATGGGCACGTTGGCTAACACCTTATGATGCGGCAGTTCTCCTGCCACATGGGTGCTGACCCTACCACAGCAGACATTCCACTACAAACAACAGTCCACGGAGTGAACCACAAGGTTCAGGCCAGCTTCCAAATCAGAATATACAACTTTCAGTACTCTGGCTATCTGCTCTGAGTCTTTGGTGTAATGTGCATGTGCCTCAGTGATGGCCCTACATACACAATGAGTGGCATCAATTGATACATCAATATAAGGGAGGGGGTAGGACAGTAGACCTCCTTTGATCACCTCTACCAATGCTCCTGTGGATTATTTCACTCTCAAGATGGCTAGGGATAGATTCTGCCAGCTCTGCAACTGGACTAACTAGACTTCCTTATCAACCATGTCTCCGTCAACTTCTCCTATCTCTGATGGCTCTGTGTCATGGGTATGTACATGCATACTGACTGACTCCAAATGTTTGCCAGGGGATATGGAAGTCAAAGCCTCAATGTCAGAATGACACTCTGCTTCCCTAGTTTGTGTCTTTTCATCACCAACATCATCATCAGAGGTTACTGATACTGCAACATCAGGTAATAGGAGTTCCTCAGTTCCAGAGACAGGCTTACCTGTGATAACAATAATAAAACACAACAAAAAGAGAAATGCAAGAAGAAATTATGAGACTTATGCAATGTAAGCCTGAGTTAAGTATTAACAGTGCAACCAAAAAAATGAATTAAGGTAGACTTAAATAAACATTGTATACGGTAATACAACTAAAACAAGTTATGGATATACAATTTGCAGGTGGTTGTGGAACCTCAGTACCAGATGTACTTAGACAAAATGGAGATGGAAATAGGGTTGATATGCATTACAATTAAGATGGGCACATTAAAGACTAACCTCACCTACTTATGAATATAAAGATGTTATACAGTCATATCTCCATCCTTTCTCTCCATTTCTATCTGTCCATTTCATATCTTTATCTCTATCTCTATCTCTATCTCTATCTCTAGCTCTCTCTCTCTATCTCTATCTCTATCTCGATGTCTATCTCTATGTCTATCTCTATGTCTATCTCTATCTCTACCTCTACCTCTATCTCCATCTTTATCTCTTTATCTCTTTATCGCTATCTCTATCTCTATCGCTATCTCTATGTATATCTCTATCTCTATCTCTATCTCTATCTCTACGTCTATCTCTATGTCTATCTCTATCTCTATCTCTATTTCTATCTCTTTCTCTATCTCTACCTCTATCTCTATCTCTATCTCTATCTCTATCTCTATCTCGTTATCTCTATCTCTATCACTATCTCTATGTCTATCTCTATCTCTATCTCTCCCTCTCTCTCTCTATCTATATCTCTATCTCTATCGCTATATCTATGTCTATCTCTATCTCTGTCTCTATCTCTATGTCTATCTCTATGTCTATCTCTTTCTCTATCTCTATCTCTATCTCATGTACTCTCCCCGTTTCTCATTCGCTCTCTTTCTCTCTCTCTCTGATATATATATATATGTATATATATATATATATATATATATATATATATATATATATATATATACATATATATATATGTAAAATGAAATAAAAGATACCTGATGGCATACCTGGAGCTTCATCAGTAGACACTCTTTGGTCATCCCGCACCTCTGTGCCTATGTTAAAATACTGCACTGGGAACCACCTGACGAGCTTCCCAGTTTTCTTACAGTGGACAGGAGCTCCTCAGTCTCAGTGAGTGATGGTTTGGAAGTAGGACCTCCACAAGCAGCCCTCAATTACTGTGATATGGCACTTGCTCTTTTCTTTGTTTTGGTGATCATGTCACTGGCCTGATGTCTGATGGTGGCCACCCACAGTACAGACATCATTGATCACCAGCCGCCACATATGGTCATGGAAGGGCTAGTCAGCTAGGACCTTAAGTAAGAGCCATGGTCCATGTTGATGGAATGCTTTGCACTATCGACTCATTTGCAGCTGTTGAGAATTCAGGATTACATGGCCCTGATTTCTTTGGAGCATTATTTGATATGGAATGAAAAAGAAAATAAATAAATGAAATCTCTCTCATATATATATATATATATATATATATATATTTATATATATATATCAGTAAAATAACAATACAAAGTGGCACCTCCCCCACTAAGTCTAACTAACTACCAACTCTGAGATTGCATTACAGTAGTGAAAGAGCAGAATTCCTGATCCTTACCATAATGCAATCTTACTCGAATGCCTCGATGAACAGCATCTTCGATGAAATATCTATCTGCTCAATGCTTTTCCCATTCGATGGTTGAACATAGACCCCAGATTAACACCTCTGGACACTGTCAGTATGTAAATCAGGTGTCAGCTCATTAATCATTCATGATTCACACAACTTGCTCATAGTGCTGGGCAGGTAAAAATCATGTGGGGACTTTGACGTTACTGTGCACACTCCCTAGCAGTACAAGAATGAGTATTTAGAAGTGAGTCTCACTAAGGCCATTCAACATGACTCATTAGCAGTAGTGCAAGAATAATTAACTGTTTAACACTCGAGCCACTGTAATGTACACTTGCAGAGGGTGTGTCAGAGAGAATAAGAAACTTTTGGATTGCATGGATTTACTTAGGATATAAACTTTAAAACACACTTTAATGTACATGCTTAAGAGTTAAACCTGCTTGTGATTATAAACTGTAAGTAATGTGAAGCAAATGAAAAAAACATACAGTGAAGATATTTGTAAATAAATGGAAAGCATAATGTCATCACTTTTAAAAAAGTTATCAAAGGACAGTTACTGTTCACAAAAGAAAGAGAAGAACATATTCTTGAATTGTATACATTTGTTCTTAATGTTACATGATGTCTTAGGTTAACTCTTGCAAGTACCAGAGTCATCTAGACTTCAACTGTGAAATGACAGAGGCCAACTTTGATAAAATGGATGTATTGATCCATAAATGTAAAGCGATAGAATGTCAAAGCTTCGGTTTATAAACTCCACTTTCTCTGTCATATAAACTTCTCTCTCAGGCACAAGCTGGTAAACTTGCCAAAGTTTTATGTTAGCACCATTGTTTAAAAGTTCATATCTAGAGATGGTGATATCTGTGTGAAGCTGTGAATCCTTAATGTCCACATTTTTGTGGTATAACATCAGATAGTTGACAAACCATTACGCAGGCATATCTTTCATTCTTTCTCTCTCTCTATCTCTCTCTCTCTCTCTATATCTCTCTCTCTCTCTCTCTCTCTCTCTCTTTTTGGTATCAGTGTTCACTGGCAATGAATACCACTTCACTTTCTAAGGTAAAATTTCAAAAATTTAATTTGGGCTGCTGTCAGTACAGCAGATGAGATTGGTACTGTTGGACTTCCATCAGTACTCTAGACAGCACTGAGTAAAGAAAACGCATCTCTCAAATACCTCTGCCTGTGGCAAAGGGTGTAAGTGCATTGAGTTTGGATAAACAGCAGAGCAAATACTGGGTTCATATTCAAACTACTGGTACTTTTACTGATGGAGTCAGATTAAGAATTGTCACAATTTGCTTATTTGAATTATACAGCCTCAGTGTGATGAATATGTTACCTGTAGTCACTGTGAATTGCTCTTACAATTATTCTCTTGTTGGAAACTCAGCTATTCTTATCATTAATAACATTAACTATGACAGTTTCTCTGATGTGAGATAATGGCCTGACCCTTGCAGCAACACTTTTTGATTCAGGGATAGGCCCTCTGCAGCGATTTTCCATAGTTTGACAAAGCACCATGGTTGGCTGTCCTACTGGCTGTGCTGTAGGCTAATAAGCCAATCCAGATGAGTGGGCAATGTTAATTAGCTATATGCTCTTCTCTGTTGATGCCTGCAGTAAATGATTTACACAGCAGAATGAGTCAGAGAATCACTCATCTATTAGCATGGCCAGCCATGAAATTGAAGTCAGCCAAAATTCTGCAGTGCCCCATTATAACCAATGGGAGAAGTCATGTTGCAGGTAAGTTTACCAATGTTTATCAGAGTGGTAGTGGCAGGGGCGTGTGAGTGTATGGATGTGTGTTTTGTCTGAACACATGGCTGCAGGGGTAAGAATGGACTAGTATGACTGTGTGCATATTAATGTGTATGAGTGTGTGTGTGTGTGTGTGTGTGTGTGTGTGTGTGTGTGTGTGTGTGTGTGTGTGTGTGTGTGTGTGTGTGTGTGTGTCTGTGGGGTTTGTCTGTCCCTCTGTGGACTGTGGATGTTTCTGTGGGTTTCTCAGTTTGTCTATGTGTGTGTGTGAATGCGAGCAAGAGTCATTATATGTGTGTCTCGGCATGCACAAGTGTGTGCATGTCCGTGGTGTGTATACCTGTGTTCCTGTCTGTCTCCTGGGTGGTTACAGTAGGGGTTTAGGTAGGGGACGGAGAGTCTGGATATGTTTGTGGGTGTGCATGCATGTGTGTGTGTGTGTGTGTGTGTGTGTGTGTGTGTGTGTGTGTGTGTGTGTGTGTGTGTGTGTATGTGTGTGTGTGTATGGGTGAGCATGTTCATGAGTTCTTTCAGGTATGTGTGTGTATGTGGGAATGTGATGTTAAATGAATGTCTGTGTGTATATGCAGATGTATGTGAGGGTGTATGTAGAGTCTAAGGGGGGGGGGTGCCTGGCCCAATGTGATAATTAGTGCTTATTACAACTGCAAAGTTTTTTTAGCACTAGCGGTAATAAGGAGCAATTCAGAAACATGCAAGTTACCTCTTAATGAGGTCTGCCTCATTGTGGCTACACATGTCTCTGAATTAAACTTCCCATGATCACATAAATTGACCTACCTGCAGAAGGCAGTTTATATGACACAACAGCTTTGTTTTTCTGAATCTCAACCATTATCTGCAGCTTTTGTTCAAACAGACTTTAGCTTTCATATGATGGCAAGGAATTCCTTTCTCTATTCTTGTGTGATTATATGCAGAAATTTGAAAATCTAGTTGCATAATTAATAATACAACACACTTTTTTTCTCCTGTTGTGTACAGCTTACAACAATACATTTCCTCCATCATCATCTAATGCTTGATTTAGTGCCATGCAGTGGCAAATTCTTCACTTGTTTCCAGCAATATTAATATGAATCTTACATTTTGTCATAGATGATTGACATGATTAACAACATGTTCAATATACTTCATACTATACCACCTCACAGAACAAGAATATGCTACAAATTAAGGCTACAGAGAATCAGAAGAGGTGGAATAATATATTGAGCTAAGACTTATTATAACTTACAAGGATGAAGACAAGTCTAGCAGACTGTCTCAGGTAACCCCCCCCCCACAAAACTAAAAATAGCACACAATACATGCAGTTGCATATCTGCAAGCAAAAAAAAAAAAAAAGAACAATATATACTCTGAGAATGGCTTTCAAGATTAATCTAGTTTTGTACAGAGTAAGGTTGCAGTAAGCAGACTCAATCTGCAATGCTTAACACTCTTGGCACTTTGTGTTCTTGTCAAGAACTGTTTCTCAAATTTGTTCACATTTTATGATCTCTCAAAAAATAGCTACAGACATAATTTGTCTAAATAGTATAGTTATGGAAAGGGTTTTTAGAAAGGTAATGTGTGGAGCTGGGGCTAAGGTACATGGCAGGGTTAAGACGGGCACATGAGTAAGGGCTACCCTGTACCACCATTCCCTAACACTACCAGTACACAAGATGCACATACATACATTTCACATACAGCATCAAACACACAAACTAATGAAGTAGTTCTTACTCTAAACCTTAACCTGGAAATATTCACACAAGCACTCACATCGATTAACAAACACAAGCACACAAAACACTAAATCTATCCCATTCCCTAGTGCTTACTCTAACCCTAGCCCACAGATAGTCACACATACACTCCTAGACCTAATGCCAAAGCTTTTTGCATTTTTGAAAGCTTTGGCATTGACTCAAAACCACACTTACCTTCACATAGTCCCAGCACAAAAAACAAGAAATAGACAATACTCCCAACACTCACATATCAGTGTTCGCAACAAAAAGACAGTAATAAATTCTTGTCAATTAAACGCAAACTTAACAGAGTTTACTGCAACCATATTTGTGTGTACGTGTGTGTGTGCGTGCGTGCATGTGCGTGTGTGCGTGTGTGCGTGTGTGCGTGTGTGTGTGTGTGTGTGTGTGTGTGTGTGTGTGTGTGTGTGTGTGTGTGTGTGTGTGTGTGTGTGTGTGTGTGTGTGTGTGTGTTTGGCACATGTTTACAGAGTATGCACATTTTCTGTTGGGCTGGCCTGTTATGCAGGAATGCAGGATTAGTTTTCTCCTTTATGTCATCAAGTTCTGGAGCAGGTCCACAGTAGCCTGAATTAGATTAAGTATGACTGACTGTTACTTTGGTAAAAGGGAATGAATAGGCATGGAGTCACAAAACATGGAAGAAAAAAATTTTACAAAAGAAAAAAATTAGAACATTTTCAACACAACACAACACAACACTGCAGCCCATAGTGTGAATACATTCGGCACTGTGCCATAACCCCGTGGTAGGAACAAAATTGCAAAATGATTACAATGTTATTCAAAGAATGCACACCCCTCGAGTGCTGTTATAATATACCAGTTAATCTAAATGCAGTTTTAATTTACATATTTTTTCTGTGAGGGCAAAGTGCCCATTCAGGTGAAGAATCAACTGTTATCCCTCATATATACAATTATAAAACCAGTTCGCCCCATTATGGGGAAATCAGAAATGTTCTCAGTGTATGAATTTGGCCTTGGCTTGGCATCCTTGATTAATTCCATTTTTTGAGCCTGGCAGCATTCAATCTAATGGATTCTCTGGATAACATTACAACCTCAATATATGGATTGGAATGAAAACAAAATGGTTATCACATTAAAACCATACTAGCCATGGTACGCTACACTACAGCCATGGTTTGACAAAACAATTAGCAGCACACTAAACCACAAAAGTAACTGTGCAATTAGTACCACACTACAGCTCCACAAATGAAAAAGAACTCTCAGCAAAGTACTCCTATATAAAAGGACCAGAATGCCAGGATATTGCTTTATAACATGAATGGAATTAGTACACTTCAACTCCACTATATTAAACAGTCAGCATACCCAACCTGTGAACAGAATGCATCATTTTTTTTTTCAAATACAATTTTATTGATTTTGCTTTAAGAGATAACACATTACAAAGACAATTGCAGTTACGACAATACATTATAACAGCAGGTATCATTCAAATAATAATAACTATGTACATTATATACAGTAGTGCTGTCAGGGGATAATTCAAAACATGACGATAATCACACTAAGGGAAAGAAAGAAAGTATACAGGTGGCAAGTTATTTTGTCCATATAAAGTATCTAAGCCTCAATTAAGTACCTAAACCAACCCTGTTCAGTTGTCTTGAGCCTCAAAGATGAGGGGAATTTAGAGAAGCAGTGGTATTTAGGTGAGGAGAAGAAGGAGCATGTGAAAGCGGAGCAATGGGTAATAGTATATTGTCCAATATTTTGATAGTTATCAGCCAAAAGTTCAAAAATGACCTCCCAAAATTTTTGAAAGTATGTGCGCTTACGTGCATTGGTAATAATGAACTTTTGCGAAGCAATGTATTTAACAGCCAGATTTCTAAACCCCTCCCAAGTCATTTTAGAGCGGTCTAACCAATTTTTGGAGATATAAAATTTAACTAGGAGGCACAGTGTAATTAGGATGTGGAATCTTAATTTTGAAAATTCAAGGTTAGTAATTTGTAATACAGCTATTTTGCAAGAGAGAGTTGATTTGTGGTAACCCATCTTTTCAAGTCTCACCTTTAGAGAGCACCAAATACTGTGTGAATAGTGGCAGAACCAAATTATATGCAAGATATCGGCCTGGGGGAAAGAACAGCAGGGCCAGGCAGGGGCTATATTAGGATTAAAGTTGTTTAAATGACTAGGAGTGTAGTATAGGTTGTTGTTAATCATGAATTGAGTATAAATTAGCTTTTTGAAAGGGGAAAATTTGAGGGTAGATTTAATAGCTGAAACTTTTTGTTCATCTGTTAAGATGATTCCTTGTTGATCCCAGAATTTTGCATATACCTACTTATCTTAAAACCTGATTGTATCTATAAGCTGGATGCATTGGTGATAATATAATGTACACTGCACACTGCCTGGTAATTCAGGTTTCACATACATCTGCTACTACAGACCTGGTGGCACCTTTATTACTAAATGTGTGCAGTCTGTAGCACCCAGTACATCAGAGAAGTGAGTGATATCATAAAAGCTATGCATGGTAGTGGTTGTCTCTGGTGTGCTGAAAATGGATATGTTCAGCTACAGGTAGAAGGAAAACGTTGAAAAAAACTTGTAAAGTGTTCTTGCTCGAGGTATATGATATATCAAAAGTGTTCCCAGGTAGTTTCTGAAAGGTCCCCATATCTTAAATTGGGAGTGCTAAAAATATCTTGAAGTCCACAGGGATAAGACATCCATGTATCACTGAAGATTCTGCATGTGGATAATACTTGTTAACCAAGATGCAGAAAAAACACTGTTTACACATACATTTCTAATAATCCCATGATCCATGAAACTGAAATGCTTTTGACTGTTGGTACTGTTTACATTGCTGCATAATGTCTTGTCACATTAATGGACAAGAACTAGCACTGCTGACCATCATAGATGCTGCTGTACAACTGCTGTTGTGCTCCCGGTGATTTTTAGTTGTCTGCAACACAGATGTTTTCCAAATGATTTGCACTTTTGTAGTATCGTGCAGACTTATGCACACATTCTTCCATTTATGACTATGAATTGTGACCATACAGAATCTGTATCTGTATATCTTTGGTTGCCATTATGGCCTTATTTCTTACGTACCTTCATTTGCACAGCATTATGTGGGCATTGGCAAATATGCTATAATGCATTCTTTTCCTCACTGCACAGTACAATAATATGGGACTATACATTTCTATATGCCTGTAAATGATGAGTTCCTGTGCACTTGCATGCTGTGTATTAGCAAATTAAGTATGAATCTCATTCACGGAGTCTGTGCATTGCAGAGGGATAGCTTTAAGTTAAGGTTTGAGCTAAAATCTATTTCTTACAAGTTTAAAAGCTTTAAAATGATGAATAGCTTGCCTTTTAGCTTGAGACTTGAACTTAATGGAAAGACACAATTTTTTCATTGCTTTTGGGTTATATTGAAAAGTGTGGATGGGCAACTTTATATAATTGTGCTGTATTTAACAAACTACCTTAAAATGTCCCTTTTGTGTTATTTTAGGCAAGTTATGCAAACATGTAATGCAAAATAAGCAGTTAAAACATTTATCTTTTGCTGAATTCCAGTAATTGCTAAGGAAACAAAATTAAATACTGTTTTGGGATTGTATTACATTTTTCTCGGACTGAAGGGAAATGTGCAAGCAAGACTGAATATCTAAACATTTTTTTATGCAGCAGGGGTGTTAAATTCAACATATTTCTGTATGCAGTGCTGGAGTCAGCATTCAGAGCAAATTTTAGCATTTTAAGCTTTCCAAAGCTTATTTTTCAGTACCCAAGGATCATGTTCATTGTTGTTACTGTAGACAGGCATTGATTGCACATAGGCCAGGTGTGGTTTAGAGATGTAAGTTGCTCATAAGTACAGCAGCTAATCCTTTGTTGACTGCTTTAGTCCAACTAGGCTAGTATCCTCTTTTTAGGGAAAACCCAAGATGGCATTTATGTTTTATTATTTATATATTTTAAACACCTGTTTCTGAGTAGTATCCACATTCCTACTGGAAGATGGAGGAGTTATGTGCTATTTGGTATTCAGATTTTATGCTAATTAAATGCCCAGATTTTTAACTGGGTGTTCTTATTTCTCAAGGGCCTTTGTTCTTATTTTCAGTGTCTGCAGGTTGAGAGTTATGGGTAGGTGGAGGAGATAATCCTCTTGTACTTTGTAGGTTTAGAGTGGACACGGATAACATAAGGCCTTTGATGATCTTGCACAGTCCACAAATTGGATGTGGGGTAATATATGGTTTTGCTATTTCTGTGGATACCAAGGTATGTGGAGCTGTCACTTATCTTGCCACAAAGACGTTTCTGAGACAAAATGAGAATATATTGAGTATCTGTCAGGCTTCTGACTTCCAGCATCTCCTTGAAATACTCTTGACCCAGGTGGATGTGCATATCTATTACCCAGTTTCACTACAGGAATGGGCCAGCTGCATGCATGTCTTCAACAGTATGGCATGCTTTCCTGAGGTTGTTGGTCCCGCAAAGTACACCTGTGTTGTTATAATGACCAAATCTGAACCACAGAATGGCAGGTATCACAACAAGAATGGATCCCATTTCATCAATTGACAAGTAGCTTGTGAAACACTGGGCAGCACCACCAATGTATCATCCCAGTCTCCTAGCAGTAGCCATGATTCCCAAGTTTGGCACACAAGGTCACTATGCTGCCAATACCTGAATGGCAGGATTCATCATGGTCACCAAGTTAGTAAGTGAAACTATTAAAATGTTGGTAGTTTTAGATATTTCTATCTATATATAGTAAGATAGGTAGTAATGACTATTCACTTTATCCTTATGTGTCCTTTTTCTGTTATGTTTTGAAGGTTACACAGGCTACCTCCACAAACCTTAGCTAATAAGGCCTGTCTATATCCCACAGAACATTGCAAAGAAACTTTTTAACACCACCATGCCCCGGACACGGATAGTCAGTGAGCAAGTATTTGACCTGCTCAAAGCTTGTTTCCAATACTTGGACAGGCCAAAGAGGGTGCCTTCAGTGTGAACCTGCTACTGCATGCAGAATGTTTACATCTTTATGTATTCTGAATAATATGATCACATATTGGTCTGGTGTACAATTTCTACAGCCAGAAAGCAAAAGTGACAGTGCAACTCCCTCTATTGTTTGTCCCACAGGTGACAATAGCAATGGTAGCCAGCCAAAAAAAGCAACAGAGCAATCTCTCTGGCAGGCTTGTGCATGGCACACAGCAATACAGGTGAAGTGGCAGTGTCCAGTCCACAACTGTGGACCATGACATTCACTATGTTGCAGTGTAAAGTTACAAAGGTAATATGTGGTGCATCGTATGTTACCTGTAGGTTATACAGAGTAGTGCCTGGTCAACTCCCACTGTGCATCAGACATTTCTCCATATGCAATACACAATTTTTTTGTTCACATGGTCATACACATCATTATTTGTACAGTGTGTAGAGGTCTGTGGCACAAGTGCCAAAGGCAAAGTGGCCTTGGATGAAAATAGCGGGTGTTGTGAAACAATGTACTGATATATTCTGATTAATTGAGTCGATGTGTTAACCAAACTAAATTTGGTTATTAATGCAAATGTCAATGTATTGTAGTCAAAAGTCTTTGATGATTATATGACAGCTCTGAAATATTTTTTTTTGTGATTTTCTTACGTCAAGCAGGTAAGTGTGGTACATGTCATTTCTAAGATATGATTTGGTTTTAACTTTACTTTATTCTGAAAATTGTTTTCTTTTTGCCTAAAGTACATAGTGCACTAAATGAATTGTGTTAAATTTGAAAGGTGTCATACATAATGTCCCCTAATAATAGTGCTGGTGATGGTCCCCTTGACTGTGAGCAAGTGCTAAGATGTGACCTTCAGACTTAGCTGCTCAAATGACAAGATCTAGCTTTTGACACTGACTGAATACTCCCTCTGTCATGTCCAACAGTGTCTCCAATGTGTCTAGTTAAAGTTCTTAACAGTATGTGTGGACAGAGGGTTATAAGGATGCCATGTATCTTGCATTTGAGAATAATTATAGCATTGCCCCTGGCCCCCTCCATTCCTGTGTACTGGTGAATTTCCTCATATATATCCTGTAGCACTGCAAACATCTCTACCTGACTCTTATTGACAGTAGCCAGGGTCTACACTATGTTATTGCATATTTGCTGCTGTGTAGACAATGCTTTTCATGTCTATAGAGCTAGTTGTGAAAGATATATTTGCCTGTCAACCCAGTATGCAGACTGCTCAGCTGACAATGGAAACACAGGCATTGTTGTGTTGCCCTACAGAGTTTTTTTGTAGTGTTAAGCTGTGCGGTGATTTCACCAGCTTCTGGTAATGGCACTTCCTGATTATGCTCCATCTGTGAGTCTGTGTCAGTGATTATTTAGTTATTAACATGCCTTGGAGTAGGGGCCTGCCTGTACACGTTTTGACTACTTGTCACTGTCCTGAGTCATGACTATGAGTATTAGCATTATCATTGTCAGCCATTCTGCTGTTAGCATTAGCCTGCTGTGGTGCACCAGACCCTGTTACTGTTTGGGGTACTGCAACTGTGAGAACATGCATACTTATCTGATTAATGTATCCTGTGAAATACATCTAAATTAGTATTACAGTTATAATGCCCACACTTCCCATGTGCTGTGTGCTGAAGTAGTGCTACGGCAGTTTTTGATGAAGTACCCGATAAAGATACATTTCACAGTTATATGCAGACATTTGCCATATCAGGGTATACATGCCCTAAAACTGCAACTGTCAGTAAAGCACTGACCTTCTGTACCAGCTCTGTGTGAATGTTGAAGTTTACCAAAGTGCTGGTATCCATATCACTTCGAATAATTCCATTACCCTCATCCTTTGTATCATCATCATCATTCTTTCAGCAGCAGAGCAGATACTCCTCATCAGGTGTTATATTCTGGCAGTGGAATCCACACCACCACTGGTACTATGTGCAGTTTCACTCTGCCTAGTTTTACTGCATGTCCAGGACAGCATATCGTTAGCTGTCTTTGTGCATTGTGCCAAGATGGTTCCTTCCTCCTATTGTATTTATATCAAACAGTACTTGATTTCTCATCTACACCTACTCTGCCTGTTTTAAGCCTCCTTTCCTAAAATGTAATTTCCTTATGTCTTAAGTACATCCATGTCTTTCTCTTCAGTGATGAGGTTATAAGCATCTCTGTCTTATTGCCTGATGCTGTAACATATTTTGCCCAGCAATAATACATTTTATATTTACTAGCACAGTCCTCCACTTACTGACTTAAATCATACTGTTAAACATTTTCAATCAATACTATAACGTTATGCAATAAAAGAAAAGAGAAAAGCAGGTGACAGTTCTGATAATTCCCACTTTATGGTCTGTGTTAATGCCTAATTAATTTTTTTTTGGTAGATTGCTTCCTTGCGACACATAAAAATGTGTGCATTGCAATACAAACCTAAAATGTGTGTGCGATGGTGGTTAAAAGACTACTACAGTAATTTAGTCATGGTTATCTTGGTAAAATGATGCAAGTCCCCCCTCCCCTTCAGCAACGGCTTTCCCTCCAACATGTTAAACTTAATCCTCTGTTTCAGGTGCTATCCAGGGCCTTGCTTCCCTCAGTCATAATCCAGTCTCCTTTTCTTCCCTTACTTTTTGCTTTTCTCCAAAATATTCTGTTAAGGACTGTAGCATTCTACTGAAATAGTCTAGCAAGAACATTTTCATATACCTGACCTGAAAGATGTATGATAGATTGTTTCTGGGACACTGTCGTTCATGGCTCATCCCGCTCTATTCACCCTCACTTTGCTTGGGCTCCACTCCGCTCCCCTACCCCCATTCCCACCCAACATTGACTCACATAAATTTATAAAAACACACTTCGGGATCAGTCACCAATCTGACTTTAATGTAAGTAACAGCACAGAATTGATGAACACACATGTTAACCTAGATTTCGTCCAGCAATAAAGGCTTCTTCAGAGCAAAAAACAAATTCATTGCTTTCCTCTAAATACCCACCCTTTTCAAATGTGACCCAATCAAAATCACATTCCCATCATAAAGGATTCATTTAAAGGAACAATACTGCACAAACAAACATGTAAATAAAAACACATTGTTTAAAACTCATACCTAATACATAAAAAAATATTTCTATTTCACAGAACAAATAACCTTATTCTGTTTTCAATGTAACTTTAAATTCAAGAAATGATTATCACATGTGTAATAAAATGGAAAAATGCATGTAACACATATATGTCACTTACCTAAAAAAACTTAATGTTATGCAGGTTACTAATATGTGTATTAGCTACCTAAAAGATGTTTTAGTTTTAAAATTGGAGCAATACTAATGGCATCGTTAATCCCTGGGAAGTGGTGTGCATCTAACCTTAACTGCCATTTCAGTTCATTAATATCAAGATGCACATCCACAATTCTACCTTGTGGGTCCTGCCTGATATGCTGAACAATACAACATTTTAATTTGTGCTCTGGTTGTTCACAAATGTGTCTGGCTAAAACATTAAGCATCCTAGAATGTTGGATATCCAAAAGATGTTCCTTTACCCACTCTCTAAAATGCCTAGATGTTTTTCCTACATAAAAGGCAGGGCATAGGTCACACTTAGTAATGTACACAACATTTTGGGTTTGGCAGTTAAAGTGTCCATTTATAAAAATATTGTTAAAATTAATCCTAAAATTTGGTCCTGTCTCTAATATAAATCTGCAGGTTTTGCACCTGCCACATTTAAAATTTCCAACAACTCTGCTAGTAACCCCCTGCTTGCACCTTTCACTGTTTTCTAAAATTTCTTTTAGCGACCTGTCCTTTCTAAATACCAATTTAGGTGAAGCCCCCATTTTCTTCTCAACATCTTTATCTAATTTTAAGATGCCCCAATTTTTATGCACCATCTTAACCAACCATTCTGCTTCCAAATTGTATGTCACCACAAAATACATCACATTTTCCTCCTTTTGAATGGAGGTTAACTTTTCATTATTTTTTAACACTGTGTTGTGTTGAACAGATCTTCCCATACCTAAAATGGGGCTGTAAATACCCTGTGTTCTTTTACGCACAATTTCATCCTTCACCTCCTGGCATAAACTTTTGGGATATCCTTTTTTACTAAACATTTCTATCATGTAATCAAACTGCTGCAAAAACTCCTGTTCAACATTAACCATCCTAGCAGCCCTCACCATCTGTCCCTTAATAATAGATCTTTTTTGATGGTGAGGGTGCCAGCTACTATAGTCTAAATAGGAGATCGAAAATGTGTTTTTTCTATAAATAGTAGATTTAAAACTTTTTGCCTCCCAATCCATTGCTAAACTCACATCAATATATGTCATTTTTTAAGCACTATATTCATAGGTGAATTTTAAAAAAGCCACAGTGTTATTAATGCATTGAAAAATGCCTCCATTTCTCGAACCTCCCCTGTCCAGACAATAAAAATGTCATCCAAAAATCTAGTGCATTGTTGAATGTGTACTTGATAGGGGCTATTAAAAACAAACTCCTGTTCCCAATATGTCATGATGCAATTGGCATAAATGGGGGCACAGGTGGCACCCATAGCCACCCCTGTGGTTTGTTTATAATAATGCCCCTCAAAATATAAAAAGTTATTGGTTAAAACTGCTTCCATCAGAGAAATGAACACATTAATTTCATCTTGATCGTATAATCCAGTTTTTAATAACTGACATTCAAGCCATGTAAGCCCCACTTGATGCGGTATAACAGAAAACAAATTGCACACATTCACTGTGAGCAAGATAATGTTGTCATTGAAAGTAATGCCATTTAACTTCTCTAAAAAATCCCATGAGCCTTTGGTTATGTAGCCAAATTTGATTAATACCTTTTGTAAATTATGGTCCAAATACTGACTGATGAAGCAAGTTTTGCTCCACTTGCCATCCACAATGGGTCTAAATTTAACATTATTCAGACCTTTGTGGATTTTGGGAATACCAAATATGCTACTAACCACTGGGTTCAAGTTAACTAAAAAACTTTGATCAGTCTCTGAAATTTGGCCTTACAACAGCATGTTATCAATCAATAAATCTAACTTCATGTTAGCTATATTGATTTCATTCACACTACTTTATTCATAAAAATCTTCTTCCAACATGCTTAACATGGCATAAACGTAGTCACTCCTGTCTACTATTACAGCACCATTGTGCTTATCTGGCTTCATTATACGTATTACATAATTACTAACCAAGTCATTCAAAACTATAGTCTCTTCCTTCGACAAGTTAATATATTAATTTCTCTTACTTTTAGAGTTCCTAAAATGTGTCCTAATATCTAACTCACAGGCCCTTTCAAAACTGAATTTCAGATTATGGTTTGCTGATTCAAGGCCGACTTTTGAAAGCCATGCGCTTAAAAAAACAAGTAAATTTAACCCACCTGTAAATCATATGTTGCCCATTGTATTCATAGCTGGGTGACAACCACCATGGCAACATATCACAATCCCTCTAGGATACACGGTCTAGGGCCCTAAACCTTGTCAGCTCACTAAACGGCACATGCTGGAGGGATAGGTTCCCATCTCAGAGATATGCCATACACTGGAATAGACCACATAGCAATAGCAAACAAGGCTCCTCCTTAGCAGTTGTTATAAATACCCCTGATGATTGTGTGGAAGATTGGTAATACACCCCAGGAAACACCTCTGTAGTTCAGGCTGGCAGGGGCAAGTGAAATCAAAGTACATGTGTGTCAAAGGCCAGGGTAGCATGTGACTAGGCTGCCGTAGGCCCTAGGGCCAATAGCATATTACCTATCTATGACACTATGCACTCACACATGTACTTAATGCAATAGCTGCTATGTGAGGTTGTATAAGTGTAACTCTGAATGTGTGCAAGGTCTGTAAAGGTGTGATAGCTTAGTGTGATGTTGTATCTGACATGGTAGTGCCTATCCTAGCTGTGAGGACAGCAACAGATGTGTAATGTACTGTTAGGCAGACATAGTAGTACGGCAGATGATGTGAAGTAGTTCTCCATTGACGAATGTGGTGTCTCATTGTAGGCTAAAGCAATACATGTATGCTTAGTGAGTGGCACTGCTGGTAAATCCATCACCAATATGAACTGTAGTACTACCTGAAGCCATAGGCCTAAACAGCACAGTATGTTGTGTGTTCACATTGCATGAAAACACTGTCATGTGTGTTTCCTGTAGTCTCCACAGAGGACAGAATGCAGACATAAGGATGTGTAAGTAGTGGCACACAGTACGGTATGGTACACAGGTAATGCTCATCTGTGTTGGCATACAGTGGTGCATTGTATTTGTTTGCCTGATGTGTGTATGATTATGCCTGTACAATGGCTGCAATCATATGTGTGTTACAGGGTAAATGTGTGTATCCAGCAACATATATAGTCTGTTACAGCAGTATGCCACCTATAGTAACAACTGGACACATCTGTTAGGCAGGGCTATGGCATCAATGATTAGGGTGGTTGATTGGTACTACTGTACCTGTACTATACATCCATTGCAATGGATGACATCTCTGTCTGTGCATCGGTGTGATATACACCCCTGTCTTGAGGTTGTGCAATGTGTCACAAACAGTGTGTCGGGTACTGCTGTATAGTGTTGTGATATATAGAGTCTGCCAGGCAATGTTAGTTAGTTGTGGCCTGAGAACCAATAAGTGGTATTGAACGTGTGCAACCTCTGACAGACAATAGGATGGTATATATGGCAGTAAAGTGATATCTGTGGGTAAAGGTGTAAAGTGTGACACCGGACACTCTCACACATATTGTTCATATTTTTTTCATCCAGATGGCCCAACACCGCAACCGAGCATATACAGCGGATGAGGAAGAGGTGATACTCAACAGCCTATTGCAGCGGTACACAATGCTCTTCTCCAGAAGTTGTACAGTGTTGCCAGCATGTGTTAGTGAGTGGACAGTACGTGTATGATGTGTGCATTACAAATTAGCGGGTGTACATCTGTGAACATGGTGTGTGCGCACTGTCTGCATGTACGTGCATAGTGGACACGTGGGATGTGCAACATACCCTGTTCTACACATTGTTAACATCTCATGGTATCTTTCGATGGCCAGTATGCATTCTACTACAGATATGTACTAACATGGCTACACATGTGTGTATGACATGGGTTGACACTATGCTGTAGGTGATACTGTTGATATATGTCAATGATCTGCAGTCTGGTAGTATGCACCATCTCAACAGAATGACTATAACCAATCATTAGATGATGTCCTGACAAATGACTCACATTTGTAGGGAACTCAGTAACAGTTGGATCCTTCCAGTACTATACAGTAACAGTAACCAGTGGTATTGACCGCCACACATTCCTGGGACCACACCTGTGTGGCATATAGCCCTCTTAGGTACATGCAAATACACGAGGGATATGTCCATCAACATCTGGAAATGCATGCATTGGCCTACACTGCATTCCCTGGATGGGACGCATATCCTACACAAGGGTATCATACAGACAGAAACCTGTTGTCCACTACATGCTGTATAGCAGTAAGCCGTCTATGGCATATTCATCCACATTTACTATACATACTATCCCGACAGTACCACATAGGTTTAAGCCCTCAACATGTATGTTGGGTACCAATGTGTACAGATAGACACGTGTTATGTCATCTGTCCCTTGGTATCCACATATCCATAGGTATTGTGGGGTCCCTAGGGGTTTCACATAACACATTAGGGGCCTGCATGCATATCCACAGGGCTGGTGTACACCTATAATGACTGTCCATTATTGCCAGTTGTTGCTGTGTATGAACATGTCTGACATATACCACGGCAATTACCGTCACTCACAGTACTCTATAGTACGTGTCATGGGTGTGTGTGGCAGAGATGTCATTGGCCACAGATCACTACACTGGCCGGGCTTGACACAGAAATACATATGTGACCTATGATTTGTGAAGCAGCGGCACAATCTGTTGAAGGTTACAAGTGTATTCATGTCGTATGGAGGCTTCACACCTATGTACTGATTGAGGTCACATGTACACATATTTATTTGACACGCAGATACCCGATGTGTGCAATGCACATACTGTTGGAAACATATGTCACACCGTAGTAAAAGCAAAACCCACACTGCATTGACCACCTGTGGCATACACTACAGTTGGCGTTTGCCAGACTCAAACCCCTACCTATGTTATGATACTAGAGAAATACATATTAACACGGCATGCTATATGCATTACCGGGCGGTTTATGTTCTCCTTGAATATTTGTAGTTTTCTGACATAATCAGACTTTCCAAAGAGGGGTGTACCTCTTTTAATGTGTTTTCCCAGTCAAAACAACTACTTCTTTCAAAGGAAACCACACACACACACACACACACTTGGTGTTTGCAGGACTCAAACCCTTACTTAAACATACTATGCTATTAGAGAGATACGCATTAACATGGCACGCTGTATGCATTACTGGGTGGTGTATGTTTTCCTTGAATATTTGTAGGATGCTGACATCATCAGACTTTCCAATGAGGGATGTACCTCTTTTAATGTGTTTTCCCAGTCTCCAAAACAGCTACTTCTCTCAAAGGAAACCACACACACACACTTGGTGTTTGCAGCACTCAAACCCTTACTTAACTATGCTATGCTATTAGAGAGATATGCATTAACATGGCACGCTATACGCATTACTTGGGTGGTGTATGTTCTCCTTGAATATTTGTAGGATGCTGACATCATCAGACTTTCCAAAGAGGGATATACCTCTTTTAATATGTTTTCCCAGTCTCCAAAACAGTTACTTTTTTCCAAGGAAACCACACACACACTTGGTGTTTGCAGGACTCAAACCCTTACTTAACTATGCTATGCTATTACAGAGATACCCATTAACATGGCACGCTATACTCATTATTGGGTGGTATATGTTCTCCTTGAATATTTGTAGGATGCTGACATCATCAGACTTTCCAAAGAGGGATGTTCGTCTTTTAATGTGTTTTCCCAGTCTTCAAAAAGCTACTTCTCTCAAAGGAAACCACACACACACACACTTGGTGTTTGCAGGACTCAAACCCTTACTTAACTATACTATGCTATTAGAGAAATACGCATTAACAAGGCACGCTATACGCATTATTGGGTGCTGTGCGTTCTCCTTGAATATTTGTAGGATGCTGACCTCATCAGAATTTCCAAAGAGGGATGTACCTCTTTTAATGTGTTTTCCCAGTCTCCAAAACAGCTACTTCTCTCAAAAGAAACCACACACACACTTGGTGTTTGCAGGACTCAAACCCTTACTTAACTATGTTATGCTATTAGAGAGATACGCATTAACATGGCACGCTATACGCATTACTGAGTAGTGTATGTTCTCCTTGAATATTTGTAGAATGCTGACATCATCAGACTTTCCAAAGAGGGATGTACCTCTTTTAATATGTTTTCCCAGTCTCCAAAACAGCTACTTCTCTCAAAGGGAACCACACACACACTTGGTGTTTGCATGACTCAAACCCTTACTTAACGATGCTATGCTATTAGCGAGATACGCATTAACATGGCACGCTATGCGCAGTACTGGGTGGTGTATGTTCGCCTTGAATATTTGTAGGATGCTGACATCATCAGACTTTCCAAAGATGAATGTACCTCTTTTAATATGTTTTCCCAATCTCCAAAACAGCTACTTCTCTCAAAGGAAACCACACACACACTTGGTGTTTGCAGGACTCAAACCCTTACTTTACGCTGCTATTAGAGAAATATGCATTAACATAGCATGCTATACACATTATTGGGTGGTGTATGTTCTTGTTGAATATTTGTAGGATGCTGACATCATCAGATTTTCCAAAGAGGGATGTACCTCTTTTAATGTGTTTTCCCAGTCTCCAATACAGCTACTTCTCTCAAAGGAAACCACACACACACATGGTGTTAGCAGGACTCAAACCCTTCCTTAACTATGTTATGCTATTAGAGAGAGATGCATTAACATGGCACGCTATACGCATTACTTGGTAGGGTATGTTCTCCTTGAATATTTGTAGGACGCTGACATCATCAGACTTTCCAAAGAGGGATGTACCTCTTTTAATGTGTTTTCCCAGTCTCCAAAACAGGCATTTCTCTCAAAGGAAACCACACACACACTTGGTGTTTACAGGATTCAAACCCTTACTTAACTATGCCATGCTATTAGAGAGATACGCATTAACATGGCACGCTATACGCATGACAGGGTAGTGCATGTTCTCCTTGAATATTTGTAGGATGCTGACATCATCAGACTTTCCAAAGAGGGATGTACCTCTTTTAATGTGTTTTCCCAGTCTCCAAAATAGCTACTTCTGTCAAGGGAAACCACATGCACACTTGGTGTTTGCAGGACTCAAACCCTTATTTAACTATGCTATGCTATTAGAGAGATACGCATTAACATGGCACACTATACGCATTACTAGGTGGTGTATGTTCTCCTTGAATATTTGTAGGATACTGACATCATCAGACTTTCCAAAGAGGGATGTACCTCTTGTAATGTATTTTCCCAGTCTCCAAAACAGCTACTTCTCTCAAAGGAAACTACACACACCCTTGGTATTTGCAGAACTGAAACCTTTACTTAACTATGCTATGTATTAGAGAGATACGCATTAATATGGCACGCTATACGCATTACTGGGTGGTGTATGTTCTCCTTGAATATTTGTAGGATACTGACATCATCAGACTTTCCAAAGAGGGATGTACCTCTTGTAATGTATTTTCCCAGTCTCCAAAACAGCTACTTCTCTCAAAGGAAACCATACACACACTTGGTGTTTGCAGGACTCAAACCCTTATTTGACTATGCTATGCGATTAGAGAGATACGCATTAACATGGCACACTATACGCATTATTAGGTGGTGTATGTTCTTGAATATTTGTAAGATGCTGACATCATCAGACTTTCCAAAGAGGGATGTACGTCTTTTAATGTGTTTTCCCAGTTTCCAAAACAGCTACTTCTCTCAAAGGAAACCACACACACACTTGGTGTTTGCAGGACTCAAACCCTTACTTAACTATGCTATGCTATTAGAGAACTACGCATTAACATGGCACGCTATACGCATTTCTGGGTGGTGTATGTTCTCCTTGAATATTTGTAGGATGCTGACATCATCAGACTTTCCACAGAGGGATGTACCTCTTTTAATGTGTTTTCCCAGTCTCCAAAACAGCTACTTCTCTCAAAGGAAACCACACACACAACTGGTGTTTGCAGGACTCAAACCTTTATTAACTATGCTATTAGAGAGATACGCATTAACATGGCATGCTATACGCATTTCTATGTGGTGTATGTTCTCCTTGAATATTTGTAGGATGCTGACATCATCAGACTTTCCAAAGAGGGATGTACATCTTTTAATGTGTTTTCCCAGTCTCCAAAACAGCTACTTCTCTCAAAGGAAACCACACACACAATTGGTGTTTGCAGGATTCAAACCCTTACTTAACTATGCTATGCTCTTAGAGAGATACGCATTAACATGGCACGCTATACTCATTACTGGATGGTGTATGTTCTCTTTGAATATTTGTAGGATACTGACATCATCAGACTTTCCAAAGAGGGATGTACCTCTTGTAATGTATTTTCCCAGTCTCCAGAACAGCTACTTCTCTCAATGGAAACCACACACACCCTTGGTATTTGCAGAACTCAAACCTTTACTTAACTATGCTATGTATTAGAGAGATACGCATTAACATGGCACGCTATACGCATTACTGGGTGGTGTATGTTCTCCTTGAATATTTGTAGGATGCTGACATCATCAGACTTTCCAAAGAGGGATGTACCTCTTTTAATGTGTTTTCCCAGTTTCCAAAACAGCTACTTCTCTCAAAGGAAACCACACACACACTTGGTGTTTGCAGGACTCAAACCCTTACTTAACTATGCTATACTATTAGAGAGATACGCATTAACATGGCACTCTATACGCATTACTGGGTGGTGCATGTTCTCCTTGAATATTTGTGGGATGCTGACATCATCAGACTTTCCAAAGAGGTATGTACCTCTTTTAATGTGTTTTCCCAGTCTCCAAAACAGCTATTTCTCTCAAAGGAAACCACACACATACACCTCCCCCCCGTACACTCGTTTGCAGGACTCAAACCCCTACCTAACTATGGTTAAAATGCTAGAAAGATACGCATCAACACAGTGCGCTATATGCTTTATTGGGTGATTTTTGTTCTTCTGGTATATTTGTAGGATGATGACATCATCAGACTGGACATGGTAATGTGTGTACACAATGTTTTGCAATCCCAGGAATGATCCATGTAGGTTGGCAGGTATCACCAACTTGTACAGGACCCCGTGAGTCTCACCTTGTGTGATCTATCTGTGGACACATTGACATCCCTTCATATGTCAACACATATCTATGCACAGATTGTTGATTTTGTGGATACAACATGTGTCTGTGATGTTGATGTAGAGCTGTTCAAAGTCTATGTGGGACATGTGTAGCTCTGTTCCATGATGTATGTCCTGGGTGGCTGCCTTGCAGATGGTGTAGCTTGCTTCGGAACCATGATCTGCACATGAACATACCACAGTTGATAGGGTTGTGTGTTTGTCGGTTTCCAATAGCTCTGTTTATCACGTCTGCCATGATGCACTCCATGGTCTTGCAGATCAGACTTTATAGGCTTACTGGACTACACTTCCCATGGTGTGTTGTGCACCCACACATGTTGGGAGTGCCTTATGTTGCTGTAACATATTCGACGGTTCCAGGTCCTGTGGAGTGGGTGAGGCTCAACAGACTGTTCAGGTGCAGGGTCTGTTTGTTCTGTAGGGCATGCATGACACATATTGGGAAACAATGTAATCCAATTGCTGCCATGCTTTTGGCTTTGTGGGGAGCTGTTCAGCCATTCTACATGTGATATCTCCTGGTATGATTTCAGGGACTATCGTCTGGTTGAGGTGGCTATGTATACATGGGCCTGTCTGATGGGATGTTGGCAATGTCAGTAAGGTACAGTTGTCCCTGACTCAGCACATATATGCGCGTACATTACTATTTATTTTATAGCTGAAGGACATGTCATGATTCTCAGTCTGGACTCCTTCTCAGCTACTCTTTACAAAACACCAACAAACCTGAGCACTAATCCTGGTTATACTCTTTTACACACTTAACACCATACTGATCCTTTGAGCTTAGGCTACAGAGTATGTCATCATAATATACTGGCATGTCCAGGGGTCAGTTTAATGTGTACTCTCCAGTCCAGCTAGTGAATATTGTGGTTATGACACAATGTCACATCTGCCTCATGTACACAGACAACCCTCTCCTCCTCACATCACACTCACATATATGTGGGAGATGTAACAATATTGACATACAGGACGCTGAGCTCTCTCGACCCATGACTGGCATAGTCTATCAGGTGGCGAGGATGACCACACACACCACATATCAGTCTCACATACACCGATAGTGACAGCACACAAACCACATTATCACACATACACATATTCGGAGGCTCTACATACACTCTGCCTAAGCAGCAGAGACCTCCGCAGCAGACACACATACAACTGCTACCCCACTACAATGCCCACATGTCACACAGTTCACAATGTCAGTGTGCCACACAGTCACTGCACTTTGGGCTAAACAACACACCTGATACACTTGTTATAGGTGACACTTAATGTCAAACACACTGTCGTCCCACTCACCAGGCCAAACAAGGTAATAGTCATTTTGAGCTGTCTCTCAGGTGCCAGGATCCACCACATAACACATGCACTCAGGTCACTCCAAAGCAAGTCCAGGACTGGCTCCATCATTGTCCACGCTGGTGCGTACAACCTCAGACGTTCCTCCCTGGACCACATGACATGAAACATAGAGGAACTCTGTGATCATGTAGCCCAGCCCAGTATTACCCTGACTTTGTCTAGCATCGTACACTCACCAAGTATGATGTCACAGTATACCAACACACTGATCACGTTTAACAGTTGGCTAACATATTGGTGTTATTCAAAGGGGATACAGTGTCTGTCACCCTGGGGTAACATGCTCGACATGCCACAAAGCTTCCCTATGGACAGCTCGCACCTGTCACCCTTGGACCTTTGAATACCGGCTAGGGCACTTGCTGCCACCATAGTGCCTTATTTAAGCGGGGCTCAAAACCACCTCCATAGACATTACAGAGTACACGACACTGATGGTAATGCTGCTCAACACCAGATGTATTACCCTCATACTGCGCACACTCAGGAATCTCCTCAGTATGGAGGATAACAATATCTGTGCACTAACAGACACATGGTTCAGGCTCCCGGACTACCAGGTTGTATTTCGTACCATGCTTTCTGACCACATAACTCATAATGGCCAACATAAATAGGGGGTGTATCCATATACATCACAGATACACATACCTCCGGGTTGGTAGCACTGCACAAAGCATCACAGACCATACATATGCACCTAACATTGTGCAAATCGGCCTTTTGGTTTGTTGCCTGTGACAGACCACACTCCCCACCTCAGCAACCCCACTCAGCTTTCCTGGGAACATTGGACAATATGAAGGTCTCCCCAAACAACATTATATTGGGTGACATCAAATACCCACACATTGACTGTGGATAGTACTCAGGCCACAACACCCTCAACCAACAGTTGCTACTATTTCTACACCAATATACTATGGTACAACTGGTCACCACACCCACACGAGGGGACAACATATCGGACATGATCATCACCGACATGGGGACTCTATGTTCCACACCTGCGATATACCCCTCATTGCTAAGGGAAGAACATACTTTATCTCACTAGACATCCATATCCCATCCCCACACCCTTCCTGGGTAATGTTGGTGAACTTCCCATAGGAAAACGTCACACTCCTCCAAACCACTGTGGTATACTTCAGAGACCCTGGGTCAGTGGTAAGTATGGCTCAGACTGCTGTATCCTTTACATACACATTCTATGGACACCTAATGGACCGCCTGGATTGTTACATCCAAAATAACAACTGGACTCATTACTGAAATGGCAGTGGACCTATGTGGTAGACCCCAGCCATTCATATGCTTTACAACAAATGGAGGAAGCTACTACATGATAGAGCACAATCCCAGAAAGGGAAGGCATCTGTGATCTGTACTAGCAGACAGCTACAATCACTTGGGTAATTATGTCAGGCATGCTTCTAACGGACAATTTCACCAGACACGTCGGACACTCACAAGGCCTTCTTCAGTCAATTCAGGTACCTGGCTGGACACTCACTGATATGCTGTGTGTTACTGCATACTGACTAAACATACCCTGAACCCACTGACATTGCCATCATCCTGGCAAACAGGTTCAGTGCAGATGTGTCCCCCACATCCCCCCTATGGTGGTACTGTCCACACCAACAGAGAGTAACCTCCCAGACATCATGAGTAAACAGGTGAGTGCTGCCCTTTCCACAGTGGACAACACAGCATCAATGGCACCAGAAGGTGTCCCAGCCTGTGTCGTACGCAGCCTTCATGACAGACATAATACTCAGATTATGTTACTGTTTGACATAAGAGTTACTGCAGCATATGTACCCATGGAATGGCGTACAGCGATAGTGGTCCCGCTCCACTAAATACTGCCACAACAGACCACAGGCAATATCGGCCTAAAAGGCTAATTGGCCTGTTCTGCAAAGCTATGGGGTGTATTGTACTGGGACACATGCACATAAACATGGGAAACCTACAGACACTGGGTCCTACACATTACAGCAATGCTGTGGGTAGATCTTGCCTGTTGGACCTGTTCATATTCTGTCAACAGTTACCAGGTCCATCAGTGTTGGGACGGTTGTCCACACAGCCTGCCTGGACTTTGCACAACCATTCAACACAATACCCCGCTCAGCCATTATGCATAGGCTCCCCAGCATCAATATCAACACATATCTGATACGATGGATTGCTACCTGGATCAGGGATAGCACCCACATGCTCAGTGTTGCAGGTGCCATGTCTGACTATACACCAATTACACATGGCATCCCACAAGGCTCAGTCATGGGACCTCTCTTGTTCAGGATATATTTGTGTGATGTACAGGCTATCACAGGAGGGTTATGGCTGCCCATGTTCGCAGATGACTGCAAACTGGGTGCCATAATCAACTCTCCTGCTGACACATGTATACTCATACAGGGTCTCACAGAGATAGTTTGAATGGTGCCTGAGCCATGGCCCACGGCTGCATGCCATTAGCTGCATAGTCATCCCCTTTGAGGATGACAAAATGCCCACACATTCCCACATAGGTTGTAATCCTTAACATACAGTAGTGGTTGTTATGGTTTTGGGGATACAACCTGTTCGTACTCTCGCCTTTGACAATCCTATTGCCATAGTGGTTAGACAGTACGTCTACATAGCCCACCATATCCCACATGGTTTTACATGTTGATCACGTGTGGTCATTGTGCCACTATACTTTTCACAACCATGCTTGGTTACTATGCCACATTTGGGATGTACCTTACCTGACACCTGCAGCAACTATAAAGGCCACAAATGTTACTCATCGAGCAGATGTAGAGACTCACACAGATGCCCTGCACAGTTCTGATACAGTAACTCCAGCTATACTCAGTCACTTACCACCTACACTGATGTGTTTTGTGCCTGTAGTTGCAGGCAATATCTGACCCAGACTTACTGGACATGCTCCACCTCAGGATATCCAACTACCTTGGAGTTACACACTCCAGGGACATATACCTCAGCATTAATATTAAAAGGACATGCTGGGGGGACAGATTATTATCAGAAAGCCTCCACTCACTCCAGGGTGTAGTCCTGGTTTTGCATAGGCAGAGCCACCCACTGACCACATACAGGTGACATCTTGACATGTGGATGGGTGATCACATGTTTACCCATGGGATATCTTCTGGGTCCCTGCTAGACAGAGGCACAATACACTCAACATGAATGGGCTATCTTGTGTGACCTACTATTCAGAGGCGCAGTGTTCTGATTAGAGTGGGTTGCAGATGCCAGAAACACTCTGGTTATGCTTGTACATGCCCTAGGGCAGATAGCCTAGTATCAACCTCTGAACCTATGATAATTTTCATGATGCACAATGTTTATTGCTGATACTGTTTGCAGGTTTTTATCATCTTTGCTTTCACACTTTCTATGAACTGCTTAGGTATCTGCAGAACATATTTGCTTATGGCAGGGTTCCACTATATTATTTACGTGTCTGTTGTCATATCAGTGTGTGCACAGGGCAGATTGCTGGGTAGTGAGAGGTTAATGGGTTAACACATGCAACTGCCTGCTATGGGTGGCCCAATGCTGTACTCCAACATGGCCTAAGTGTGTGAGCATGGCCAGTTCAAACTGTCAGTGTTCTGTTGAATGACATTTGTCTCATGTATTCAAGTGTGTGAGCATGCCCAGTGTGACCTTTCAGTATGTTGCTGTCTTGAGGTCCACTACATTTGTTGATGTATGTCTACATGTCCAATATTAACATTTGTACTGTGTGCGTTGAAAGTCAGGTTCTCTTCTTACTGCAGGACTCACCTTTGTGTCATAACTCGACAGGGATTATGCTGTGCCTGCAGGGTTTCCATGGAATACTTTGCATAGACTTATCGACATTTCTTCATACAGACTAACCACTGCAATACTGTCATGGTTTAGTGGTTTTGTACTATGACTATAGTACCCAGTATTCTGGGTTCAAAACCCATCGCTGCTTATATTTTCATACTGAGCAGACCAGACTGCTTAGGGGCCAGTGGAGCAAATATGAGTATGTTGGCTTTTGTTCAGCTATGCCCTACCTAGACCCAGCTTGTCCAACATTGCTCAATATTAACCATTATTGCTGGACATTGGCCAATATTACTCTACATTGACCACATTTGTAGTAGTTGGTGTGTGCGATTTTGTTTACATATACTTCATAATGGTAAATGCTGTTTGGCACTGCTTTATATTGCTTAACACATGGCAATCATGCCTCAGGTGTTGATGCAGGGCTGCCAATGTCGGATGCACATACTACACTCCCTATACATGTTTGAAAGCAGGTAGTGTCAATGTAGGCATCCCTTTTACTATATGTGCAGGTCAGAGAGAGGTATCATTTCCAGAGTTCTTACTGAGCCAGTGTATGTGCTATGCATTGCCTCTTTGCCAAGGCCAGAGCATACTGGGCATGCCTCCTTCTGCCTACTGGGGCAGGCTCAGGTTGTTCCTCCTCCGAGTCACGCTTTGCCTGTGATGGCCTTGGCAATGGTGGGGGGCTATTTGGCCCAGGCCTATGCTGGTTCTGCTGCAGCTGTTTTCGCAGGATCATATTATGTAGCATAGCACATACCATGACAATTTGGGTACATGTAGTTGGTGAGTATGCAAGGTGCCACCAGATGTGTCCAGGCACCAGAACTGTGACTTGAGCAGCCCAAACACATGCTCGATTACATTTCGTGTTTGTGCGTGTGCCTCATTATGGTGTTCCTGTTCAGATGTGTGTGTGTTTCTGATGGGTGTCATCAGCCATGGCTCCAGTGCATAGCCAGCATCCCCCACTAGGTGACCATGTGGGATGACCCCATTGGCAAATGTCTGGTACAGCTGCGTCCGATGCCAGATATGGGAATCATGGTAGCTTCCAGGGCAGCCAGCACACACATTCAGTATTATGCCCTGGGCATCACACATGACCTGGCAGTTGATGGAGGGGAAGCCCTTGCAGTTGAAGTAGACCCTACCCCGCTCACCGGCTGGTGCTTTGATGCATATGTGCGTGCAGTCTATTGCACCCACTACCTCAGGGTATTCCGCTATTTGCTGGAAGAGGCGCATATTGCTAGCCAATACCTCAAGGGAATTGGGGAAATATACATGATCACCGACATGTGCTGACATGGCATCCAGGAATTGGTGCAGTACCCTGGATGCTAATGCCTGTGATATCCCCATCATATCACCAGTTGGTCTCTGGAAGGTACCTGTTGCTAATATTCTTAGGCCAACACATACCTTAGTTTCCACTGGGATGGGTTCCCCTCTGTTGGTTCTCTGTGTGAGGCATTGCCTGCACATCTCAACAATTTGCTGCAATAGGTCTCTGTCCACTCTATAGCACTGCACTATCTCCAGCTTATGTAACCCCTGGTAGGTAACCCTGGGCCTGTACACTCTTCTCGGTCTCCTCACTTTGGGTTGTCCAGCAGCATTTGCATTCTCTCCACCCTCAGCATGTTGCATATGTCGCCTTATAACAACAATGGCAGCCCCTAACATTTTTTTGTCTCAGTGAAGCTTTTTCAGTTTTCACTTCTATTAGCTTACTGCAGGGTTGCAGTGTCTCTTAAGAGAAACATAATGGACTGTTGTTTGCAGAGTTTTAAGTGCTGGGCTGGGCTGGGCCTGTGTTCTGCCTGGGTAATTGCCTGTTCTGATTGTTTTCACCTGCTAGCTCTGCTAATACTCCCTGGTAACTTCCAGTATTTGGTGTGCTTCCTTTTTCTTTCCTGTTTCCTCGGGGGGGGGGGGAGCGTGGTGCACACAAGCGCAAACAAGCGCACAGCAGCTAACACGCGTGCACACATACTTACATGGACTAAAACTTGCTTATTCTTGTTAAAATGCATGCACACCGGTGCAAACATGCTTACAACTGTTTACACAGCCTTACATATGCTTACTCAAGCTTACACACGCGCACACACGGTTACACGTGCGCACACTGTCTTACTCGGGTTTACTGGCGCGCACACGCACGCATGCACGCTCAGCAAGAAACTTTAGTGTTATCCATGGCATACACCTTCGATTTCTTGACTTTACCTGGCCTACCTGTTGACACGCCTCTTTCACTATTATGTGAATGTAAGCTGACACATGACTCTCTGCTCCAATGAGCTTCACTCCTTTCATGCGTAACCCGCTCATGATGTCACCTATGTTCTACTCTGTTACTCCCCTTATCCTACTCCTACACTGCACTGACTGTGCTCATTTGCTATGTAAACTTGTGATTCACTATCCTAACTCTCATTTGCATAGGATTGCCTACTAATGCTTAGTTACATCTCTTAGACTGAGCTGCCCCCCTTAGCAACCTCTACTCAGTGGCCATGTTGTCTTTAGCCTGCCATTCCCTTGCATTGTAAATTCTTTTTAGCTATAAAATCCACATTTGTGGATCTTAATTATTAATTTTCTGCTTTTTAGGGTGCCGCGCGTTTGCGCGGTGCTGCCCTACAGTTAAACCCCGGAGATCGGGATAAAAAAAGTTATTTTATTTTTAATTTGCATCCTTTCCTGTTGCCAATGGCTGTATTTTTGGCCATTGGCATGCTTCCTTCTGTACATTCATGCGTTATTTCCAGCTGACACGGCTCCGTTTTGCTATTTGAGAACCGTACTCAGTTATCAACTGAGTACGTTTCTGCAAGTAACACTACTCCAACTCGGACAGGTTCAGGTTTCCTGGATCGTAAATTTACCTCATTTGCATAGCTTTCGCCTGCAATTGAGGTAACTTGCATATCCCAGCCCTGTCCGTGTAGGACTAGTTTAGAGATCTCAGTTGCACGCCCCTACCGGCTGTTCCTGGATCGCTCGGCAGACATGTTGGCTGCATGGAGTCTTACTCTACTCTAAGACTCTGTGCAAGCCTTCGTAAATCTGGCCCATTAATTTTCTGATTATGCTCCTTAGCCTGAACAGGGTTCTGATATGACCCTGCTATGAAAAAGCTGATAGTGGCACCTACTCTCAGGCGCAGCCATTGTAAAACCAACCCTGTCCAGATGTGTGTGTACAGAAAGCTGCTGTGGGTGATGAGCGGGGGGATTGTGCTGTGATTACTTTTTAATTTTCATCATAGTCAAACCACATAGGTGTGCACAGGAGATCATTATAGCTTGCGTTCGGGCTGGAGACAGAGTGGCCATTGTTTCTTTTCCTTTTCTCACAGACCTCAGAGGTGTACAAAGAGGGTTAGTATAGCTTTTATAGGGGCAGTGTACTGTCTAGGAGCAACAAAGTAGAATACACTCCTGTAAACATGTTTTTTTTCACTTTCTTCACAATTTGTCCTTTTTAGAGGATTAGGGGGGCAAGCAGTATTCCCAGAGATGGCCTGTATATCCTCACAACAATAGGCTTGTTAGTATATAGTGAGCTACTGTTTTGCCAACTTTTAGCATTAAGCCTTGGGCACAACTTCTGCCTTCCTTGAAAAAAAAAAGAAGACTGAAATTCTTTTATTACAAATGATGTTTGTTTAGGCCATCACTAGATTAAAAGGCTGGGAAATGACCAAAAATCCATCCCAACTATAACCCCTATGGCAGTGACTTAATTGAGTTATTTCCTAAATGGTTATTACTGTGTTGTCTTGACCAGGAAAGGTGTGTTTAAAGGATGAATGAAAAATTAAAGCTGAATAGCAAGTGCAACTAACACAGAGAAAGACTACAATCCAGGTTGTAGCTTGTTACAGATCCCCCACCATGCCCCAGGATTCCACTCTTAATTTCTTAAGATACTGGAAAATATTAAGGTACAACCCAGTACCTTAATTATGGGGGATTTCAACTACCCTACCATCATCTGGGAAAACTACTCATGTACCAACTCATTTGCTCAGCATTTTCTGGAATACATTCCAACACCTTGGATCACCTTGTCCACACCCTTAACAGGGTCAGGAATATCCTGGACCTGGTCATTACCAATATTGGTAACCAGTGTTCCACACCAGAGGTCAACTCCTTGCTGGTCAGATCCGACCACAAGCTAATCATCCTAGAAATCCATATCCCACCCCCACCCCCCATTAAGGAAACCATTGTTAAAAACTACTCCAAAGCCAACTTCATGCTTCTTAAGGCAGAACTGGCAAACTTCACAACACCCTTGCAGACAGAAAATAGAGTTAAAACTGCTGAATCTTACACAAATACACTGTATAAGCACATACATGAGTGCATGGATCATGCCATCCCCAACAGAACCAAGATGCTATCCTCCAAAAAAAAGGAAGCCAATCTGGTGGTCCCCTGCCATAAACAAACTCTACAACAGAAGGAAGAAACTGTTGCAAAAAAGAGTAAAATCCTAAGATTGGAGGAACTCCAAGGTCAGCCTCAGCAAGAAGCTGAGATCCCTCATAAAATCCTCCAAAGCCAGTTATACAAATAAAATTGCCACTGATTCCAAATACAACCACAAAGCATTCTACAGCTATGTCAAGAATCTCAATGACAACACTCATATCTGCTCTGAGCTACAGCACAATGACACTAAATATACAGAATCAACTAATATTGCCAACATCCTGGCAGATAGGTTCAGTTCTAACTTTACCCCCCTTTCACCCACCAAAGGGCCCATCTTAATACCGGAAGAATGCAAAGACCCTGTAATCATGGATGAACAAGTAAAGACCACACTCTCCAAAGCCAAGAGCACAGCATCCATGGGACTAGACAACATCTCAGGCTGCATACTGCATGAACTACAGAAAGAATTGGCACCCCACCTAAGTATCATGTTCAATCATAGCCTCATCTCAGGTTATGTGCCTACTGAATGGCGCACAGTGATGGTTATCCCAATCCACCAAGGGGGTGCCATCATGGACCCCAGAAACTACCACCCCATTAGTCTGATGAGCCTGGTCTGCAACGCCATGGAATGTGTCAACTTGGAGCTTATAACCAAAGACATAGGTAACCTCCAAACCCTGGACCCCACTCAGTTTGGGTTTGTAAAAGGTAGATCATGTCTACTAAACCTAACTGACTTCTTTGAAGCAGTCACTAGAGCCATAGACAAGGGCAAGTTAGTGCACACAGCCTATCTTAACCTTGCCAAGGCTTTCAATACCATCCCCACTCTGGAATTATAGATAAACTAACTAAACTGGGCATAAATCCCTATGTCACAAGATGGGTGGCCAACTGACTCACTGACAGAACCCACACAGTAAAGGTAGCCAACTCCAAGTCCGACTTCAGACCAGTGATGAGTGGAGCACAACAGGGTTTGGACCTGGGTACTCTCCTGTTCAGCATCTACTTCTCTAAAGTGCAGGCCAACACAGAAGGTCTTTGGCTAACAATGTTCTCAGATGACTGCAAACTGGGAGCCATAATAGAATCACCTAATGATATAGACATTCTACAAAATGACTTCACAGAGACAGATGCTTGCTGTCAAAGTCATGGCCTCAAGCTCAATGCCAAGAAATGCATCGTCATCTCCTTTGGGAAAAACTCAGTACCCATGAACTACCACATAGGCGGTAGCTCACTAAACACTGAAAGTGTGATAAGAGACCTCAGAACACAGGTGGACAGTAGTCTTTCCTTTGATAACCACATCACCACAGTAGTCAGGAAATCCTTCTACATGGCACACCTCATCACAAAAGGGTTCTCCTCTAGAAAAAAGGAGGTCATTGTTCCTCTCTATTCATCCCTCATCAGACCCATTATAGAGTACAATGCCTCATTTGGCATGTATCTCACAAGACACCTACAACAATTGGAAAGGCCATAGAAATACCTCACTAAGAGGATTACTGGCCTCAAACAGATGCCATACGTTGACTGTCTCAAAAAACTCCAGCTCTACTCCATCGCATATCACCTACTCAGAGGCGATTACTGCCTAACATGCAAAGCTATGTCAAACCCAGAGCTGTTGGACATGCTACACTTAAAGAAATCTGAATTTCTCTGAACCACATGCTCCAGGGACCTAAACCTTATCACCACAATAAACAGAACATGCTGGAGAGATAGATTTCTGTGCCAGAGACTTCCCATACTCTAGAAAAAAACTACCCATTTATGTCAAGCAAGGCTCCTCATTGATCCTTTTTAAGGAAAATCTTGAAGACTGTATGGGAAATAGAAAATTCACCCCTGGGATCACTTCTGTGGCACTGCTTGACAGGGGCACAGGAAAATAACTTTCTTGGGTGGCGAAAGCCAGGAAACCTTTTGGCTTAAATAGGCCCCAAGGCTGATAGCCTAGTACCTACCTATAAACCTATGAACCTATAAATAGAAACACAGAATTTCTTTCCTTAATCATAATTTCTGTTCAAACTATCATAAGATGAAAAGGTTGTGTAAAAAGAAAATAAACTTTAAAATGCACTTCAAAACACATCGGAAAATATGGCTTCTTGAAAAAGCTGATGAGTAAGACAAAATGTGAGAAAAGAAAGAAAAAAAATGTGTATGGCATGGGGACCACAAGACAGGAGAAAACACAGAGGGGGACTGGAGAGTGTATGTGTGTGTGTGTGTGTGTGTGTGTGTGTGTGTGTGTGTGTGTGTGTGTGTGCATGTGTGTGTGTGTGTGTGTGTGTGTGTGTGTGTGTGTGTGTGTGTGTGTGTTTAGGGAGGATGGAAAAGTAGGCTTTGCCTAGGGCAACATTTCACTTAAGTTCAGACCTGTACACAAAGGTATTGTAATGAATCATTGTTGCAACTAAATGTCAGTAACGGTGGATGTCCATTTGTGAAATGGGCCAACATAGTGTGGTACACAGGCCTGTTCTAATATAAGCACATTGTAGCTACAGGTCAAGTCTGTGCATACTAAACATAAAACTTTACAGAATGAACAAAAGGATTGCTTAGGAGGGGTGGCAGATTGCTTAGGAGGGGTGGCTGTGACAGGATGATACTTAGACTGGAAGTGCATAGGGGGCCCCAACATGACATTTGCTGGGGGGCACCAAAATGCTAACACCATTCCTGATACCATTGTAAACATTTTCCACCTCACCATCAATTCATGTGATACTCATGAAGTTAACATAAGAAAATCCAGTGTTAAGAACCTTACCTGTTCCATTCTGGTTTTAATTATATCTATTCTAAACTATTGACTTTATTTCTACATTTCCTTCAACATTCACAGCTTCTGCAAAGTATACAGTCAGATGCACTGCATACCTTGAGGGAATAGGGAACTGTTTTACTACTATTTATTTGGTCAAGAATCTTGTTGCTAGGCCAAGTTTGCAGGTAGCCCTCTTAATTAATCCAATATGTATGTAGATGTGCCTACTGCTTAAAGAAGTGGCAGTATTACCAATGGAAGAACATGCAAATATTACAAATAGTAAAAGCAAATATCAACAAAGGATCATTTTAATAAGCTATCCGTTGCTTACTGATAAGTAATACAAACTTCATTTCAGCTGGAGCAACACTCACGTGAATCTGGTCTTCATGAAATGGACACAAAGCACATCTGTAAAAATATCCAAATTTTTCCAGTAAATAGATCAATACCTTCTTCACCTACTCTCAAAAGATATGTGATGCTTCTGAATATATCCTTTACAGAAGTTGAGAAGTGTTTGTAACAATTTAATTTAACCAGTAATGCATTCTTTACTTGCTCAATCCAAAGGGATACTTAACATCAGAAATAAAAGTTTAATTTCTTGGCTACATAGTTGGAAGACAGGAAAGGTAAACAAAACTACTTTTACTTGCTGGAGTTTGACACTTTCATTGCAGTTGCGCAGTAACAGTTTTGATTTGCTCAGCCATGAAATATGGAGGTAGAGCTGGGGACGGGGTTTTCACAATTAATTTCCAGTGCAGTAATCAGTGGTTTAATGGATGTGTGGCAAAGATACTGGGCAGGATTCACGAAGCCTCCGTGTAAGAGATACAAGGCTTACACGGAGGCTGCAGTTAAATGGTGTGACATCAGCATGTCATGCATATGCATGAGGGCATGCTGAATCACACCTAAGGCTAACACGGTCCGTGGAAGACAGTATGGGGCATGTCCGTAGGCCGAGCCCGGCAAGCAGACACGCCCCCCAGAAGAGTAAAAGTGCCCAAACTAAACACCCACGACAGAGGCCATGGAAATGTGAATAAACACAACACAACGCATGCCCCCACAGACTATGAACATAAAATAAATAAATGAATATGTTATATATTTTTTTTAAATTGTAAAGATATTTGCCAGTGAGTGTGCTCGTTTGCGCGGGCGTGCCCGTAGCTTAGCCACAGTTAGCAGTCAGTGGAAAAGCATATAAGAACTAAATATGCAAAATAAGCCAAGAAGCAATAGCGTAGCGGTAGAGACGTCGGCTGAAAAGCAGGCGGTCATGGTTCGAGCCCCCACAGCATTAATTTTTATTTTTAGTAAAATAAGCACGAAACAAGTCCCTGACAAATATGTACACATATAAAATTATATTTTATGTAAAATGTAATGAAATAGTCCATTTATTTAGAAGAAATGTGAGATAACAAAATAATAAAAAATGCCAGATGTGCCTATAGCTGAGCTAAAGTTTAAAAAGGTGAGTGCATCTGCCCGTAGGTGAGCAGTGGTTTAACAGGTGTAAAATGAGTGCCCGTAGGTGAGCAGTGGTTTAACACGCTGAAACTGTGTTCCCCTAGCTGAGCTGAGTGTAATATGCATGCTGACAGCCAAATGAAGTGTAAACCAGCATAACCCGTTTGTGCGGAGCTGTGCACCGCGCCAGCAAGCTAACCAACGGGCAACGTCAAGCAAGCTGTATCAAAACTGCCTTTACACAGACACACCCCCTAGCCTGTCTAGACAGTCATAAAATATAAAAAGGAGTGGCCAGGTTTGAACCCAGGATACCATGCACCATAGTCAAGGTACTGAACCATTAAGCCATGACAGCTCTACCTAGAAATGCAGTAATAGCAAATATATAGGAATGAATACAAAGTGGAGCATGACAAAGCAGGTTTTCTGAAGTTGATACAATTCCAAAATGGCCAATCACAGATAAGTGTGGGAAAAACGGCATATATAAGCCCCATAAGTGGGAATACACATCATAAATGATTGTAGAACTTACTTGCAGCCAGAATGTCAGGGGTAGGTGAGGGTAGTTGCTTTCAAGCACAGAGGTTGGGCGTTGAGGAGTCCAGAAACATGGTCTGGCTCCTAGTCCACAATCATGAGGCCCAACTCATGCAGGGCCAGGTCCTGTGGGGAGCATATAGGGCTGAGGCATGGGACCGGTTGGCTCATGATCTCACCAGTGCCACTGGGATTCCAAGGAATGGTGAGCAGGTCCGTCACCACCATGCGGACCTGAAGAGATGTAAGTAGGACCAATTGAACCTTTGGATCCAGGAGGCCTGGCAAATGCCCAACGCCCCACTACTGTTTAAGTTACATTTAATTATGTATGTAAGAAATTAAACTAGCTGATATTATGGAGATGTGTATTCCAATATTACTTCATTTATATTACAGCTGCAGGTGTCCGTTCTGCGAACCACAGAGCCTATGGCGATAGGCTGGTGCGGTTGCGCCACCAGGCAGGTCAGTAATCCACTCCCAGTAACTGTAAAGAAATATAAAAGTATGAAAGTTAGCAAAAGAGTGCAGTGTAGTCACTAAGTAATACAATGTGCAAGTAACAGTGTAAAAGTGTTTGCAAGTATTGCTTGATTACAAAAGTGTGTTGCAGTCTGTAATCCAAACAGAAAAATAAAAATGTCTGAAATAAAGTCTGAAATAAAGATGCCCCACCTGTAATATAATAGTACACAACCTGCAGCAGGCTGAAAAGTACAGCTGCAGAAGATGAGCAAATCACATGTGTGAAAATATATCCCTGTTGAAATACTGAAACTTGACAGAAGTGAGACTGCTGGAAAGGATTGTAATAACTACAGGTAAAACATGTCAATAAAGCCTAGAAGTAAGTACCATCCTGAATAGTAAAATGAAAACAAGTGAGAGAGTGTGAGAAAGAGTTATGAATCCACCAATAAAGTAGTAATAACCCCTGAATAAAGTATACTGCAGTCAGTACAGAATGAAATTAATGTGACAAGTAGAACCAAACTGCGAAATGTGTTCAAAGTGTTGCTGCAGCTGAAATGTGTACCCCAAAATCTGGATATGTTACTCTCAGTCTGCAATATGCAGATAGTATGATTGTCTGAAATACCAAACATCCACAGTTGTCTATAGCTATATAAAGCAAATGTAGCAGGATGATGTAGCTGAACAAAGCCAGATATGAACGTGTATGAAGAACAATAAAATGTATATTGATGTAGCAGTAACAGTCCTACCACCAAATTGAAGTAGTTATCATATAGGAAACTGTAGTTAGAACAGTGGTGTGTATATATCTGCAGCTATTAGAAATGTACAGCATATGTATTGGTATTCGAAGGTGTTAATATTATTTTCTCCACCCCACCCTATAACCACATATAATCCATTCCATGTGAAATTGGTATGTGCAATCACAATGAACACCCCTGGACATTTGTCCTGTTGGGTCATAAATATTTGCATGTACGTTGATGCATCTGCCCTGTTCATACATCCAAACCTGATGACCTGTTGCCATCAATCAACCCTGTATGTTGTTGGACTGTGTATTGCTGTTCAAATTATGCATGTGTTATGCTTGCTGTTCAATGGTGTGAATATCTGGGTGTTTGGTTAATGGGAATACTAATGCATGCTGTTACAACTAATTGCGAATGGTATTGTATGTTACTAACCCAAACTGTCATGACATAATGCAAAACATAGGACGACAGGGAAGGCGGGTTCCAGCGGACCCACCTCTCCCACCTCAGCTAGCGAGTGCACCTGGCACTAGTGCCCAGTCTGGACCCTCCTCCGGTGGCCCTGTGCCACCTGCAGGTGGAAGCGCTGCAGGGAATGGGGCCCGTTCCCCCCTCTGCAAGTGTGGCTGGAGGAGAACCACCACTCACCCTCCATAGCGTCCGGACTGTGGTGCGTAAGGAGATCCGGGACTCTGTTCTTGGGCCCCTATGCCAACTTGAGGCACAGGTGGCACAACTTACGGGCATGCCTGTTGCCCAGCCTACACAGCCCCCAGCACAGCCCCATCCTGGGCAGTGAAGAGACAGTGGCAACTGCCCATGGGTGCGGATATCAGTTCCACTGTTGCCATCTGTGGGCTCATGGGCTCTGGATATCCAAACATCCATCCCCGTCAATTGTGTAACCCCCCACACGTGTCATACATCGCCTCTGTATGCGTCTTGTCTTGTCTGTTGACCTACCCAACCTACCTCCCCAGCTAT
Source organism: Protopterus annectens (assembly GCF_019279795.1). Lineage (NCBI taxonomy): Eukaryota > Metazoa > Chordata > Ceratodontiformes > Protopteridae > Protopterus > Protopterus annectens. The sequence goes on along the minus strand of NC_056728.1, from coordinate 1,061,596,982 downwards.
ACCGACTTCCTTCACCTGACATACCACTCTCACCTGAAAAAAAAAAAAAAGGGCAATCTGTACCCACAAAAAAATTATGCCCCATACATAGCTGCCCATTCTGCACACATGTCTGCTGGACATGGAAACTATCAATTACAATTGGCTGTACAACAAGTATTATTGTTGTCCAGACACCTCTCTCAGGGGTGGAAGGTCTCAAATGTCACACCAAATTACATACATATGCACAGCTGTTGCTGATGAAGAAATGGGCAGCTATGGGCCTTACCTACATCCCTCCTGCAAAACCCAAGCTTGTTTCCCTACTGTCTTACCCTCTTTCTGACCCTTTTCTCACCACTTTCCTGTCTCCCCATTTTCATTTCTTTCAAAGAAAATAGCGCGGGTGTGCGCCATATTAAGAACTGTTAAGCGGTTGTAAGCGGGTGTGCGCAGAGCTGAACACCAGTGCACATGCGGGAGCTCCACGCAAACCAGCGCTAACCCAGTTACAACAGCTTAAAAGTGCCTTAGTCACTCTGATTGACGGGTCTTGTAGTCAGTTCAAAAGCAAAATAAAATCCCACTGTCAGTCCCGAACCCAGGACCTTGAAAGCAGTAGTTTGCATGATCTACCACTAAGCCATGACTCTTATACCAGAACACTGTGCTAAAATAAATATATCATGTAATAGTAGGTATGAATGTAAAAGAAATATAGGATGTGTAGTACACAAAGCATGTCATTTATACTTACTGTCAAAACTAGTGGATTTCCATAATAGTAGTGTGTGAACAGAAACAACCATGCTAGTTGGTAGCTAGTAGGTAATAATGTCAGTTAATGTACATATATAAATGTATGTATATTTACATATATATATATATATATATATATATATATATATATATATATATATATATAGTTGTAGGTGTCAGTGTGCATACACACTTACTACAGGAAACAGGAGAGAGGAATGGAGAAATGTGAATCTACAACACAGCCTGAATCATGAGAGAGATACTAACCTTTACACTCACAGAACAGTGTCCACAGCATACCAGCATGGTCCCCGCCCTTACAATCTGAAAGGGCAATGCCTATCTCACATACCCTTTTATTGCACTATCCTGAACTCCCAGTGAGAACTGCAATCAGTACACAACTGGCTGCATGCAATTAGCAAATGATGGCTTACAATTGGTGCAGAGGCCATCACATGGACTTATGCAGATACCTACAAAAGCATCCTGTACTCACACTCCACACATGCAATACATTCATTGCACTGTCTGGAGGCAGACAGAGAGAGAGAGAGAGAGAGAGAAAGAAAAAAAAAATAAATAAGAACACAAACAACAACACACGGTACACAAACCGAGTTGAAGCTGTCAGCAGTGACAGTACCAAGCCGTGCCAGCAGCAGCAGGAAGCTGTAGTAGTGGTAACGCAACCAGCTGTGACAAACACAGGTAATGTAAAGTAACAAGTTAATAGTCTGCATACTGTAAACCCTCCATATGTGTCATAGGTCTGTATCTATAGGTATGTCCATCTGATATGTTGTGTGCACGTAGTTCCACCCAAAGGGGATGACTATACATTACATGTCATTCAGTGTTAGGCCATGATCCTGGCACCAGTTTTCCGTTGCAGTGAGGCCTGTCTGTAGGATGTGTGTGTCAGCTGGTGTAACGACTATGGCGCTTAGTTAGCAGTCATCTGGGAACTTTGTCATCCACAACCCACACATGTTTGCTTTTACATCTGAGAAATAAATGCCAAACAAGAGGGGTCTTAGGACAGAGGCCTGTGGGATACCACATGTGACTGGCATTGAGTCTGACATGGCTCCTACAATATCGATATTATGGATTCTGTATGTCAACCAGTTTGCAACCCATCATGTGACATATGTAGTAACATGTAAGCTAATGAGCTTGTCTATGATGCCTGAGTGGAGTACTGTGTTGAAGACCTTAGGTAAGTCCAGGTAGGCTGTATGGATTGCGTTGCCCTCATCAATGGCTGTAGTGACTGTTTTGAAAGGTCAACCAGGTTCAAAAGGCAGGATCAGATCATCACAAAGGCAAACTGGCTGGGAACAAGTGTCTGCAGGTACCCAATATCGCTGTATATGCGTCCCATACTGAATCATTCCATAGCTTTGCAGACCAGGCTGGTTAAGCTTATGGTGCGGTAGTTCCCAGGGTCAGTAGAGGTGCCTCCTTAGTGGAATGGGACCACTGTTGTTGTATGCCAGTGTTCAGGTACATATCCTGTAGTATGGCCAAGGTGAAACAGCAGTCTTATATGCGGTTGTATGTCCTCTTGGAGTTCATGTAGCACACATCCAGGGATACCATCAGGTCACATTGATGCTATATGTTCTGCTTTGCTGAGGGCGGCCCACACCTGGACATGTGAGATGATAGGGAGGTTACATTCAGCTGTGATAAGTATTTCTAAGTGTGGGGGAGAAAGTGGGTGGATACGTGCACCGAACCTGTCTGCAAGAATGTTGCAAATATCTGTGTGTTAGGTGAATGTTAAGTAGGTGTGTAGTAACTCAGAGCATATCTGAGGCATTTGGTCCATATGTGTAACATAACTGAAGAAGGCCTTGTGCTAATCTATAGTGTTCATGGCCATTTCCCTCCCAGAGTAGGCCATGGATGTTGTTATGAGAGACCGTAGCTTATTACCAGTGCTGACAACAGATGTCTTCCCTTAATGTGAATCTGCTCTGTCCTGCAGTAGCCTCCTTCTATCATTATACAATCTGCCTTTGGCTGGAGTCCACCGGACAGGATGCCTAACCTTTGTGCATAGGGTCTGGGTTAGAAATGTGTGTGCATGTTCCATTCATTCTTTGGGATGTCCGTGGGAAGCATTCGCAAAGGGGTCAGCAGTGTGGGTTGTGGCTTCCACTGGCCCAGTGGGCTGCATGGATACCATCTCAGTCCTAACAAGTGAATAACTGTCTAATCACATACATATCAAAGTAGTCTACTGTGCTGGTGGTGGTGGTGGTGGTGGGATATGTATATCCAGGCCGAGTAACTTGTGTGCAGATCACACTAGTGGATGGCGTTCCACATACAGTACCTTGGTATGAACCCCCAGAGTGAGGTTGTGCATTGGACCCATCGCAGTGTGCTGACCGATGGGGCATGCTACAATGTTGTATGGAATGTGGCAGGTATTGTTGCACAGGTGTTGGCTGAGCACTGATATCTGGCCATGTACTTGTGTATCCACCAAGAGACACACACATGCTACATATGGGAGTAGTAGTATATCACTACAATTGAGTATCATGTATAGTATGTGTGCCATATATTGCTGACATAGTCTGCTGATATCCTGTTTGTGTTCTCTTCCAGGGACATGGTGCATCAGCATAATCCTGCCTACTCTGCAGCAGAAGATGAGGAGATACACCAGAGCCTGGTGCAGGATTATGACATACTGTTTTCCCGCACCAGCCAGAATCAGCAGGAGAGGGCTGCACTGTGGCAAGACCTTGTCCATAGGGTAAATGACATCGGCACGCATAATAGAACATATGAGCAGGTACGACATCACTGCAGTGATTTAATCAGAAATGTCTGTCAGCGTGCATCGGATATCCACAGGCAACAGGTTGCCACAGGAGGTGGGGTGGCCACACATCCCCCCCTCACCAGACTGGAGGGGCTACTCCTAAGTGTTGTGGCTCCAGCCCCGGAACATCAACAGCAATACACCTGCATCATGATGGAGGCTGGATCCACACAGCAGCACAACATGGAGCGTGCAGGTAATATGCCATATGTACACTTGACTGTTCTGTACACTGTTAGTTTATGCATGTGTAAGGTGTGTCCGTGGTATGTAGCTGTCAACATAGTATGTAATTGTGCAGGTGTGATATTGCCAATATCAGCAGCTGACATGTGAAAGGCAACTGGTGTACTACTGCACTGTATCATATGCAGTATCAATGGCACAGTTGTGCCCACTGACATTAATCTCCTCATTTCTGCAGGTCCCTCTGGTGTTACAGCAAGGCAGCCCATACATGCTGGTGAGTGTATTTTAACAATACCTATAATAGTCCTGATAGTGCAAGTAATACTAGTGTAACTCAGTAGTGCTCTGTGTGTATACTGCAGTGTGTGCAGTTGTGCATGTGTACCTGTGTCCACGTGTGCATGTGTGCATGTGTGCCTGTGTCCACGTGTGCACGTGTGCATGTGTGCATGTGTGCATGTGTGCATGTGTGTCTGTGTCCACGTGTGCATGTGTGCATGTGTGCATGTGTGCCCATGTCCACGTGTTCATGTGTGCATGTGTGCCTGTGTCCACGTGTGCACGTGTGCATGTGTGCATGTGTGCCTGTGTCCATGTGTGTATGTGTGCATGTGCCCACGTGTGCATGTGTGCATGTGTGCATAAGTGCATCACTGGTAACATTGTGTAGACATTGTAAACTGTGTTTACTGTCTTCCTCCCACAGGTTCTGGTGCTGCTCTGGTGTCCTGCAGCAGGGAACCTGAATCTGGTGCCACAGGTACTGATAATGATGATATCTATGTAATGGCACAGGAAGGTGTGTCAGGGTCCGTTATTGGTCAGCCAATTGACAGTAAACAGCTGTCAACCCCATCATTGCGCACAGTCATCCTGCCAGTACATCCTATGTCACCATTGTCCCTAGGTGAGGGACAGGATACAGTGGGCATTGACCAGGGTAATGCGGTATCTGTGGCACATGCTTCCCCACACAGCAGCCATGGGCAGGGTCCTGCGATGGGACCACACAGACAGTTGCCCATGGGTTCTCCTGGGAGCATCCATGGGCATACTGCCTCTGGCAGACATGCCCAAAGAGGTCTGTCAACCTCAGCTATGTTTCGGGCTGTCGTGCAGGCACAGTCGCATATGGAAAGGTACACCAGACAGGGTCTGAGGGAGCTGAAAGCATGTCGCACAGCCATGACTGACAGTATGCATGACATTGTGGATGCTACCCGTAATTTCACCAATGTCATAGACAGACGTTGTGGGTGCATATTACAGCAGTTCCACAACCACATGTCTATGAGCCAGGGCAATGGTGGGCAGTTGCGGTGTCAACGTGGCCGTATGTCAGCAACAGCAGCAACTGGCAGTCGGCGCAGACGACAACAGGCCCTCGGATGCCCCCATAGTGCCAGCAGCAGCCCCAGCAATGCTGGGTCTGTGCTGTCATCGGAACGCCCCAGGAGACCATGTGCACGTGGCTCTGGACAGTCCCAACAGGGACCTGTGTCCAGTCAACACACTCCCGCTTCTGATGACAGTACCCAGTCTGGCTTAGTACCGGATACGATCTGTAGCACCCCTGCCAGGCACAGGTACCGTGTCCGTGCCCACAGACACTGATCTGTATGACCTGCCAGGTGCAGTCTGTGGCTGTCCACAAACTCCTGTATATGGCAGCCATGAGGTGGAACTGTGTATGTGCATACACACATGCGAAATGTTAACACCTAGGGCTACCACATACACGCACACACTGCACCAACAGTGCCCCACCCTGTACTGCTGTCCCTCACCAACACACATACACACACATGTCAACTGGTGGTATCAGTGGCAGACTCAGGCATACCTAGTTCACACCCTGTGCATATGATGAAACTGTGCCACCTCCTGCAATCTCCATCATCAGTGCAGGAACAGGTAAACATGTTGCTGATGGACAGGGTGACTACATAGAAGTGCATTAGTAGTATCATGTTGGTAACAGTACAGTGTGCTGATATGACTGTGTGTATATCCCAGCATGCCTGATGCAGTAACCGTATGATTGTCCTGAATTGTTATCTACACCCATAGTAAGTACCATAGTGTAACAGCTGCACATTATTGCATACCGGTGGTAAGGATGTCAACAGATAGCCACATACATGGGTAGCACAGGGGGGAAGCTAATGGAAGTAGTGATACACAATGATGGACATGTACAGTAATGGTGGCAAGTTGCCCACAACGACTATGCAATGTGGATGTTTGCGCATGTTGATATGTGTGCAGTACCAATGTAATCCAAATCACAATTAACTATGACATAATATCAGTTCTACCATGGACATCTGAGCTGTGCATTCCTGGGTACATGTTGTTAGTGCCTACATATTTGCACTGTTACCTACTGTTAGTGTTACCGCTTCTTTGTTGTACAATGGACTACTTCCAGCCCTGCTTACTGTAGCTTTGTTTGCATGCATGTTTGCTTGGGGTTCCCTGGAACACTGCTTCCACCTGCAATGCAGGTTACAGTGCTTCTGTGGACTCCTAGTGACATCTGCATAGCGTACTATACGTATGTCAGATTTACACATGACAGAACGTCACTGTTTGTCCTGTTCGCATGTACGTTGCATGTGACACATTGCACATGACTTACCTGCCATTTACCCACGTGTGCAGTCATATATGCCAGTGCTATGAAATCAGTAGCAGTGCACCCACACATACACACCTTCAGTATGTTGTTCCCCATTGGCCCTATGTGTTGGTAATCACCATGGCAATCACACTACTATGGTAGCATTTGCAAAGGTAACCTGTGAATCACCTCTATGGTCCGGTTGTGGTTTATGTGAGTCATGTGGCAATGTCACAGCTGCCACATGTATGCAGTCAACCCTCACCCCTGGCCAGGAATGTACAACACATGTGTGGGATGCCACCACATAGCCAATCTGGGGACTGAGCACTCTCAACCCAGTACTGCCATACCCTGTCAGGTGACATGACATACTACAGTGACTACAATACCAGTCTGACATAGACCCACACTGACAGCAATCTGAACACACTGGGGTATACTTGGAGACTTAGAACAGCATCCTGCCTGAGCATCACACACCTCTGCAGCTGGCACACAGGCATACATTACGTCGGAACAGACCACATGCCACACATGGCACACACATCCCATGTGCCACACACTCACAGCCTGTAGGGCTACACAACACACCTGCTACAGATGTGTCAGGTACCTCTCTTGGCCGTTGCAGTGGGGTCCCGCTCAACAGGCTGTACATGGAGAAGGTCACAGTGATATGCCTGTGGGGCACTATGGTCCACCACAAAACACATGCATACAGGTCAGTCAGAGGCATGGACACATACGACTCAGTCATTGACCATGCCACTATGGATGACCTGAGACATACCTCCCTGGACTACATGATAGGGAACATAGAAGGGATCTCTCAGCATGTGGCACGGGCCAGTATGAGCCTGATCTTGGTTGCCATCATACCCTCACCAGGTGTGCTACCACTATATGTAGGAAGGGTGTTCTATGTCTACATTCTGCTCAATCTACAATGTCATTCAGAGGGTATCCACTGGCTGTCAACGTGTGCTTACATGCTAGGGAAGCCACAATGATTTGCGAGGGGCAGCTTGCACGTGACACCCATGGGCCATTGTATATTGGTGAAGCCCCTTGATACACACATAGTGCCTTTTGCTGCAGGACACAGATTACATAGCCACCTCTGCAGGTATCACACAAGATAGGACACTAACAGTGGTGCTACACAACACCAGCAGTGTACACCTCAAGATGCATGCACTGGACACTGTCCTCAGCACAGTGAACTGCAATGTCTGTGCAGTACCAGAGTCCTGATTCACAGCTCACAGGTGCAACCCATCACTGTCAGGTTATACCTCATACCATGCCTGTCTTCCCCTACACATGTAACACACATGGACAGGGGGGTGGTATCCCAAGGCATCATAGATACACACACCTCCAGGTTGTTGGCACAGCACAAAGCATCAGGGCCTATTCATGAGCAGCTAACAGTGTGTTGGACTGCCTTCTGGTTCATAGCCTGGCACAAACAACCCTCCCATACACAGGAAACCCACCTATCCTCCATAACAACACTGGCAATATGACAGTCTCAAGAAATGTCTTTATATGGCTGGACTGCATCCAGCCAAACATTGTGCGTGAGCATTACTGTAGCTACAACACACTAGCTGAAAGGTTCCCAGCATGTGGTCACTGAATTGCAATGGAATAACATGTTACCACTCCCACAACAGGTGGGAACATGCAGCACCTGTTCATCGACTACATGTAGACTATATGGCCCAGACCAGATGTGTATCCCCTGCTGTAGGTATTATACTATATACAACCCACACTGTATAGACACATACTGCGTGCGGCCCCTGCACAGTAAGACACAGTCATATTGTTATGCATTGCGAATACCATTTATCCACTCGAAGCACATGTCAGACATGGTAAATACTGCAGGTCACAGGTATTTATGTGTATGTGTCACACACATACATCATGTGTGCATTGCCATTGCTGGTTTAAGCAATGGCATGCATTGTTATGCACAAAGACCCACACAAGGTCATATTGTGTGACACAACCACTCGTGGCAGTTGTGGGTTACCAAAACATACCTATCTGTGCTCTGACAATGGTAATAGACCCAGTAGCAGAGCGCACTATTGGCATTACTGGCCAAGTAGCCCTGTTTGGCTGTACTGATAGTGTGGTGACATCCCCTGTGTTTACTGGGGGAATATGCAGCATCTGGTGTATTGTAGTATTTGCCAAAAGGATCTGTTCTCTCACACTTGCAATTACACACACCCTACTATCCCTCCACACACACTTGCAGGATTCATATCCCTACCTAACTATGTCACGACACGTGAGAGAGGCGCATTAGCGAAGCACACTATTTGGATTACTAGGAGGTTCCTCTTCTCCGGCTTTACTTATAGGGTGCTGACATCATCAGTGTTTGGAAAGGGTAATGTGCATCATGTAGTGTGATCTCCTGATTGCCAAAAAGCACGTTTTTCATACAGAACTGCACACACACAAACACCCCACATCCAAACACACACACACTTGCAGGTTTCAAACTCCTACCTAACTATGTTATGACACTTGAGAGAAACGCATTAGCAGAGTGCGCTATTCGGATTAGTGGGAGGTGTTCCTTCTCCAGCTGTATGTATAGGGTGCTGACATCATCAGTGTTTGGAAAGGGTAATGTGCATCATGTAGTGTGATCACCTGATTGCAAAAAAGCACATGTCTTTCATACAGAATTGCACACACACAAACTCCCCACATCCAAACACACACAATTACCATTTGCAGGTTTCAAACTCCTACCTAATTATGTTATGACACTTGAGAGAGACGCATTAGCAGCATGCACTATTTGAATTACGGGGAGGTTTTCCCTTCTCCTGCTGTACTTATAGGGTGCTGACATCATCAGTGCTTAGATAGGGGATTGTGCATCCTCTAGAGTGCTTTCACAGTTGCCAGAAGGGGCATCTCCCTCACACAAACTTGCACACACACTAACCCCCCTCCACCCACACTTGGCAGTTGCAGGATTCAAATCCCTACCTAACTATGTTACGACACTCGTGACAGACACATTAACAGAGCACACTATTCACATTACTGGGAGGGTTCCCTTCTCCTGATGTACTTATAGGGTGCTGACATCATCAGTGCTTAGATAGGGGAATGTGCATCCTGTAGAGTGCTTTCACAGTTGCCAAAAGGGGCATCTCCCTCACACAGACTTGCACACACATCAACCCCATACACCCACACACACAAAACACACACACACACACACACACACACACACACACACACACACACACATACACACACACTGAGCATTTGCATGGTTCAAACTCCTACCTAACTATATTATGACACTTGAGGGAGACTCATTAGCAGAGCACGCTAACCAAATTACTGGGCATATATTCTGCACCTGCAGTATTTATAGGGTGCTGACATCTTTATTTCTACAGAGGTATGTACATCTAGTACTACCTGTCAGGTGGGGGATAGCATATATATGCATTTGCAGCCACATCGCACTGGCAGGTTATGTTCTATACCATGCTTCGTGACCACAGGACCTGTAACACACAACACAACACAACCAGTCCGGAACACCACTCCCACATCCAGGACACACACTTTGCTTCCCTGGGAACAGTGCCGGGATATGCAGGTGTTCACATACACCATTCCAGTTGTTAACATCAGGTACAGGCATATTGTGTGTGGGAACTACTCAGGCATCTACACTTTACCCTACAGCCACTACAATTTGTGGGTCCATGTGCTATGGCAGAACCACTCACCACAGCCACATGGGGGAATACATATTGCACCTGTCCATCTGCAACATGGGTACTCACTGTTACACACCAGAGGTACACCACCATTGTTGATATCTGACCATACCCACCTTTCCCTGGACATCCATATACCATCCCCATCCCCAGGCAAGGTTGTCACTGCAAACAAACTGTATTTAGCACAAGCAGACTCTACACTTGTGAAGACTGGGGTGGATGACTTCAAAGGACCCATGCTGGGGGACTATACTGGCCACTCTGCATAATCCTTGACAATTGCATTCTATGAGCATGTGTAAGGTTTGCATTGATCATGCTATCCCACATATAACCATGACTGCTCCACAACAAGACACCTGTCAGGTGTACACCAGCCATATATGAGCTGTCCAACAGACAGAGTGAGCTAATACATTGCAGAGCTGTAGCCCACAGAGGGAGGACATCTGTGAACAGTACCGGCACGACACTTCATTCCCACATAATCATCACAACACAGTGTTGACAGTGAAATTGTCCAGACAATGCAGAGAGGGCTCCCCTCAGTCTGTTATTGATGCCCACTTACTGTTAGAGGTCCTCAGCAACCCTCTTCCAGCACACACCAACAACATGGATGTGGCTTAGCACATTCAAACCCTGGGATCTCCACTGTGCCCCTGCTTGACAGAGGCACAGCTCACTAGCCTCACACATTGCCTTATGTGACCTACTTTACAGTGGCACAGTAGCCTACTGTACTGGGGATGCAGATACCAAGCACACACTGGCTAAGCTGTCATTCCCTAGGACAACAAGCCTAGTATTGACCTCTGCACCCATATGTTCAATTGTCAGATGCACAATATTTGTTGTGCTGTTAGACTGTTTGCAGGTCTTTATTGCCATAGCATTCCCTGTTCCTATGAACAACTTGTGTATCTGTGGAAGATGTTTGAATATGAGGGCGATCCACTATATCACTTATGTCTCTGTAGTCATTTACTGTGTGCACTGGGCAGATTGCTGTGTTCTGGTTGGTTCCTGGAATGACATGTACAAATACCAGATATGTGTGGCCAACTGCTAAACGGAGATATGGCCTAAGTGTGTGAGCATGCCCAGTTCAGCCTTTCCATGGAATGTTGTCTGACATATGCCTCATTTATCAAAGTGTGCGAGCATGCCCAGTGTGAGCTTTCCATATGTTGAACTCTGTCTACCTCTGACATAACAGTGATACCCAGGGTTAATCTACCATCTCCCATACACTCATCAGGATTCCTCTTGAGGGGTGTCGATAGGTGACTGTCTGGATAACCTGTACTGGGAGATTACTCAAGAGTGGGGGTGGCTTCTGTGTTATAGATCATTCTGTACAGCTTGTCCTATGTATGTCTGTGCTGGGGTTCAGGTCTCTCATGTGCATAGCTCACTGCCATTCAGATTGTACAAGGTGCAGCATGTTCATTGATTCCAGCTTGGACATGGCTTCATACATCAGGCACAGCTTGCCTCTGGGTTGGCAGTATGGCAGTGTGTGGAGCTGCAGTTTGTTTACTCAGGCAACACATGGCATCTGTTCATGCTCTTTGCTACTCCTGGTGGGGTACTGTTGTGGACTTTACAGTTGATGGAGGTGTCTGCTGAGGTATATCCCACAGGGGCTATTGTGACGCTGATGAAGGATGACTGCAGAGCTACAGTGACCTCCCCTTATCTACTTCTGACAACCTTCATGATTGGGTGGGTATATGGTATGTTTCTGCGAACACTACAGCCACATGTTTGTCTAATGCAGGATATCTATCACCTTGTGTCCCCAGGTCTCTCATTACATGTTAGGTACGTAATGGGTTAACACATGTGTGGTAATTGGTGGGCACTTACTGTATATCCACGGTGGTTGTCTATACACAGTTCTGCAATTAGCTTGCTGACATGGCTATGGCTCCAGTTGTCTGTTTCTCTGTGACCCTTTTGTGGGTTGCTTCTGTCAGCTGGGGGTTGGATATGGGGGGCAGTTTGTACTCCTCTGCATACATGTTCAGTCACAGTGCTTCCATGTTGGCCTGTACCTATGGGACATATATATACGGAATGGGGGAGGTCCCAGGACCAAGCCTTGTGGGATGCCACTCATATCTGCTTTGTAGTCTGACATGGATGCAGCATGTCTGACCATGTCAGTTCTGTCCTTGGTCTGGTTTGCAACCCCCCTACTGACATAGGGGTTTATATTTAAGCTGGTGAACATATTCATACTGAACTCGTAGGGTATTGTCTGGAACCATATGCATGGTCCAGCTATGCTTTGTGGACCACATTGCCCTCATCAATGACCTTAATGACTGTTTCAAATGGGTCAATGTTTAGGGGCAGTATCTGCACTTACGACAGCCACACTGGGTAGGGTCCAGTGTCAGTAGGTCCACGATAGCTTTATGTCTGCGGTACATACTGATCGCTTCCATAGCTGTGCAGACCAAGCTTGTCAGGATCCTGGGGTGGTGGTTTGCAGTATCCATTCAGGCAACACCTTTGTTGTGAAGGACCACTGTTGTTGTACAATGCTCTTTGGGTACATATACTGTGGTAAGGCTGACATTGGGCAGTAGTGTGATTTGGCATTCCATTATTCTTGGAGTCCATGTTGGCCTCAGCCCAGGACACCATCACATACCTTTGCTGCTGTGTGTTTTGCTTTGTAGATGATGGCTGTTACCTCAGCATCTGCAATGTCAGGGGACCAGCAGTCTGCTGGGATAGATATTTTGCATTCTGGGGGGGGGGGGGTTGCACTGAACCTGTCAGGTTGCATGTTGGCAATATGTGTGTGTGTTTGGTATGTTGTTTGTAATATCTGTGTGATTCGGAGCATATCTGTGAATTCCCAACATGGTTCCTACCTTCAGTTAAGTAACCTTGTGATTATCCTTAGTGTCCTGTACAATTTGTATCTTCATAGGTTCATAGGTTCATACTAGGCTATCCACCCTAGGGCATTAGTAAGCCTAGCCAGAGTGCCTCAGGTGCATGCATATTGCAGTTTACACATCTGGCATTGGTCAGCATTACCCTTATGTTTCTTACCACTTATGTTTTCTAGGGTGGTGGGTTAGTCTTTTTGGTCTTGCCTATGTACGGCTCTATGGAGGTGGCAATGGCCTTATCCAGTATCCAGATGCCCAGGGGTCACAGGTGCAACCCATCTCTGGCACAGCAGCATGGCTTGTCATGCATGACATCTCAAGCAGACAGACATTAGACCCTCTTGGACTGACAGCTGTAACTGTGCCACCTGTTAAAGCTGATCATTCTGTGTTTGTACTGTGGCATCATTCTTGGTGAGGGTTGGATGCTGCAAACGGCCAGTGTCAAACCGGCCTGGAGTACATACTCAGAGAGATCATCCATGTCTCTTTTCATGTAGTCCAGGGAGGTACATCTCAGGTCATTCACACCAGCATGGACAATGAGTGCATCATATTTCTGCTTGCTTTGGGGTGACCTGCGTACTTGTGTTATGTGGCATATTGTGGCAGCCTACAGGCAGCTTACTGTACCCTTTCCGTTGTTCAGTCTGGTGAGTGGGACAGCAGTGTGTCTGCCTATACAGACACCTATTACAACTGTATCAGGCATGTTGTTTCTCCTTCTGGCCTGTAACTGTTTGGCACACCAGCTTTGTGTACTATGTGTTGCATGTGCTATGTTTGGAGGTTGTGGTTGCTTGGGATCTGCTTTGGAGGCCTCTGTTGGTGTGGTGTGTTTGTAATTAGGGCCTCCAGGAATGTTTTTCTGTGTTTATGTGTTTGGTTTACAGTTGTGATAGGTTTATGTGGGACTGGGTTTGTGGTGTATGTGGTTACCTTCTCCTCCTGACTAGTTTTGGCAGTACTGAGTTGGGGGAGCTCAGCCTTCGGTTTGGATAAATGGTTGCATCTCTCACATATATTTGTATTTATTGGGGGGAGTTGTGGGTTGTCTGTGTACTTGGGGCAGGTGTCACATTGCCTCTGGATTCACAGATTCTACTTGTTGTGGCTGGCCTTAGTGGATTGTATGTGTGGACGTATTTTATTGCCATACTACTGATCAGTGATTACTTACCTTTTTATGTTTGCTCTATCATGTAGTAGCTTCCTCATTCTCTTGCATGGTTTGGTAATGGCTGGAGTCCAGCATGCCAGATGTCTGCGTGTATGGCAAAGTGTCTTGTTGTTATCTGTGATTGCATGATCCAAGCATTCCTGGCTGTGTTCATGGAATGCCTGTATAACATGTTCTGCGGTGTGTCCCATATTCTGCACCTGCACAGGGCCTTTCATGGATTCCACATCAGTTTGGAGGGGTGCAACCTATACTTTACACATGTTTTCGCTGTGGTTTTCTGGCCAGGGACTGTGGTCAGAATGTGTATATCCAGTGTGATTACTCTATGGTCTGGTCTTACCAGTGAGGGATACACTTCTCATCTTGCCATCCAGTACACATGTTGCTGATTATCACATCCAGTATGCTTACCCCTCTTGTGGGAGTGGTGCGTTGTTCTTGGGCATATTGGTTTATGGATTCTGGGAACTTTTCTCCTACTGTGTTGGTGCTAGTATAATGCTCCCAGTGTATGTCTGGGTATTTTCAGTCAAGCAATATAATGTGGTTTGGGGGGCTTGATATATTCATGTATTCCAACATAGGCCAGGTGCAGTTCCTGGTATTAGGACAGTAGTCTGCACCAGGCTATATACTGGGAGGCAGTTTTAGCCATTGGTATTTGACCATGGCTAATCCATGCTGCTTTTTGTTGTGGTACCAACATGGGGGTGTGGCTATCCTTGACATTTATTGCTATTCACCCTCCTTTTGTAGCTTGTTCCATGTTTTGCGGCTGTACAGCACAGTATGAGGTGTAACCTGGTAGTGTTAGGGTGCTGATGTGAGCCTTGACCCAGTTTTCTATTACAGGACTGATATCAACATTCTCCATACTGTGTGCATTTACACTGCACGCATCTTGCTGTTTAGACTTCTGGCATTGGGTAGCATTATATCTAGGTTCCTATCCCTTGTGGTACCTATGAAGGTGGGTTTGTGTTTTGAGACTTACCTATTCAGGGCAAGCTGTGGGTACTGACAGCCTTTGCCAGCATCCATGGGGCCTGGACTGATAGGTGCATGCCACCCCTAGCAGGTGGTGCATCATGTCATGCTCAGCATGTCTTCCCAGGCTGAAACACATTGGCTCCCCTTTGACTAACTGCATTACTTCAGCCAGTTAATGCAATTGATCTTCCCATCGTCATTTTGTGGTTTCATGCTTGGGGAGGGTGGATGTTAGTCAGGGTCCTCAGGTGTGCATATAGTACATGGTGTTACATTACTTAACACGTGGCATTCATGCCTCAGGTGGTGCTGCAGGGATGCCTCTGTCAGATGCACATATTACACTCCCTGTACATGTTTGTGAGTAGGTCATGTCATTTTAGGCATCCCTGTTATTATTTGAGTGAGTCAGAGGGGGTATCATTCCCAGGGTTCCTACTGAGCCAGTGTATGTGCTATGCATTGCCTCTTTGCCAAGGCCAGGGCATACTGGGCACGCTTCCTTCTGCCTACTGGGGCAGGCTCAGGTTGTTCCTCCTCTGAGTCACGCTCTGCCTGTGATGGCCTTGGCAATGGTTGGGGGCTGTTTGGCCCAGCCCTATGCTGGTACGGCTGCAGCTGTTTTCACAAGATCATATTATGTAGCATAGCACATACCATGACAATTTGGGTACATGGAGTTGGTGAGTACTGCAAGGCTCCACCAGATGTGTCCAGACACTGGAACCGTGACTTGAGCAGCCCAGACACATGCTCTATTACATTGCGTGTTTGTGCATGTGCCTCATTATGGCGTTCCTGTTCAGATGTGTGTGCATTTCTGATGGGCGTCATCAGCCATGGCTCCAGTGCATAACCTGCATCCCCCACTAGGTGTCCATGTGGGATGTCCCCATTGGCAAATGTCTGGTACAGCTGCGTCAAATGCCAGATGTGGGAATCATGGTAGCTCCCAGGGCAGCCAGCACACACATTCATTATTATGCCCTGGGCATCACACACAACCTGGCAGTCGATGGAGGGGAAGCCCTTGCGGTTAATGTAGGCCCTACCCCGCTCACTGGCTGGTGCTTTGATGCATATGTGCATGCAGTCTATTGCACCCACTACCTCAGGGTATTCCGCTATTTGCTGGAAGAGACGCATATTGCTGGCCAATTCCTCATGGGCATTGGGGAAATATTCATGATGACTGACATGTGCTGACATGGCATCCAGGAACTGGTGCAGTACCCTGGAGGCTGATGCCTGTGATTTCCCCATCATATCACCAGTTGGTCTCTGGAAGGTACCTGTTGCTAGTATTCTTAGGCCAACACATACCTTGGTTTCCACTGGGATGGGTTCCCCTCTGTTGGTTCTGTGTGTGAGGCGTGGCCTGCACAGCTCGACTATTTGCTGCAGGAGCTCTCTGTCCACTCTATAGCGCTCTACTATCTCCAGCTCATGTAACCCGTTGTAGGTGACCCTGGGCCTGTACACTCTTCTCCGTCTCCTCACTGTGGATTGTCTGGCACCATCTGCATTGTCACCACCCTCAGCAAGTTGCCTATGTCTCTTTATGACAGCTATGGTAGCCCCTAACATTTCTGCTCTGAGTTCAGCTTTTTCAGTTTTCACTTCTAATAGCTTACTCCTGTCTTGCAGTGTCTCTTGAAAGAAACATCCTGCACTGCTGTTTGCAGCATTTTAAGTGCTGGGCTGGGCTACTATTCTGCCTGTGTAATTGCCTGCTTCTAATTATTTTCACCTGCTAGCTCCAGCAGTTTTCCCTGCTAGCTTCCTACTAATTCTGTTGCTTCCTTTTTCCTTTCTGTTTCTTCAGGGGGGAGCAGTGTGCATACCAGCAGAAGCACACTCACAGTGGCTTACACGTGCACACACATGCTTACACGGTTCAGGATCTGCCTATTCGGGTTAAAATGCGCGCACACCAGTGCAAACAGTGTTACAAATCTACCAACACGCTCCCACATGCTCAGTCTGCCTTACACGTGCGCACACTGCCCTACTTGCGCTTCATGGTGCGCACACGTGCGCATGCACGCCCAGCAAGAAACTTTGGTGTAAGTAACAGTGTACACCTTCCATTTCTTGGCTTTCCCATGCTTATCTTGTGGCACTCCTCTTTCCCTGATCTGTGTCTGTCATCTGTCATGTTACACTGACCTCAATGAACTGCATTTCTTTCTACCATTCCCACCTCTGATGTCACCTATCTCCTACTCTATTCCTCCCCCTTATGTATCTCTTACACTATTCAGACTGTGCTCATTTGCTATGTGACTGTGGGATTCAGTATCCTAACCCTCATTTACATGAGATTGCCTACTAATGCTTAGTTACATGTCTTAGACTCAGCTTCCCCCCCTTAGCAACCACTACACGGTGGCCATGTTGTTTTTGGTCTGCTGGTCCCTGCATTGTCATTCCATGTATTGCATAAAACCCACATTTGTGGGTTTATAACCTTCATTTTTATGTTTTATACAGTGCAGCCTGTTTGCACGGGGCTGCGCTGCGTTTAAACATCGGCGATCACCGAAAAAAAAAAATATATTTTTTTATATTTGCATCGGGTTACCTTGCCAATGGCCACATATTTGGCCATTGGCGTGCTGCCTGACACATATGCACCCTTTATTTAGAGCTGACATGGCTCCATTGTGATTTTTGCAGAAACGTACTCAGTTGTCAACTGAGTACATTTCTGCAGCTAAAACGTCTCTTACATGGGCTGGTTTCTGCTTCGTGGAGCACTAATATACCTCATTTGCATACCTTTCGGCTGCAAGTGAGGTATTTAGCATATCCACACCCAGTCCGTGTAAGACATGTTTTAGCTGGTCTCTTACTCGGAGTTTCGGGCTGTTCCTGGATCGCGAGGCTTGCATGGAGTGTTACACGTCTCTTACACTCCGTGCAAGCCTTCGTGAATCCTGCCCAATGAAAATTATATAAAATATAACAACTGCAGTTATGTACAGTAGACATATGAAGTCAAGGAGTTAAATTCATTAACTTTTATCCCCTTTTTTACCTTCTTCTCACAGGACCTGGGAACTGCCAGCTTTACAGAGGAGGCAGGTGCTGCTGGTTCCTTGACTTCATAAGTACCGGCTACTGCCAAGAAAAATAAATAAGTTGTAATAAAAAGCAAAACATAAAATTAAAAAATAAATAGTAACATCAATGCATTAGTCAATGTATACAGACTATTTTTGCACTAAAGATTAAGGCACTGCAATGTTAGAAATACATCACATTTTATTTATTTTTATTTTATTTTACATTTGTTAACCGGGGGTGTCTGACTGAGCCGAAAAGGCCCTTTTTCAGCAGAGGCCCGGGGAGAAAATCTCCACATAGAAAAATTACAGATGCATTTAGATATTTAGACATGATCAGTAGACACACAAATTACAACAGACATGTTTTTACAGCAGTATGCAGCACATTAACAGAAGTGGAGAGAACAAACAAGAAAATATTAATTTAAAAATAAAGGTAATTAACAGATTTGTGATGTACAGCTGAAATTTGAAACATAGGTAGAATACATACATAGTACACAGGTACAGTACATACATTGTGGATTAGCCAATGTTTGTGAGTAAGAGTGAAAACTATTATCATCTACTCTAGGATTAGTATGTGTACCTTATCCACTTTCACTAGCCTGGGGTGCAGTCATGGCACTGACAAATTTGCTTGAGATGTTGCCTAATGAGGTTTTTAAAGAAGGCTTTGGACAATGTGTTTTGTATGCTAGTGGGGAGAGAGTGCCATTCTTTAGCCACTGAACTACTGTATAGTGTGTCTCCAAAGCTATTGTAGCTGTTGGTGACTTCTAGTAGTAGTTTGCTTGATGATCTAAGAGGCCTTTTGGCTGAGTGATGTTGTACTATGTTTTTGAGGGCAGGACACTTATTGGGGAGGTAATAGATAGACTGACAGAGGCAGAGCTGATTGTTGGTTAGGCAGATGGGCAGTTCAAGCCAGTGGAGCTGTCTCAAAGCAGTACAGTGATGAGTTCTATATGAACAATTTGCAGCAAAGCAGGCAATTATGTTATAGCAGGCTTCCATTTTGCTTAGTTCAGTTTTGTTGAGATTAATCACAATGGGAGATGCATAGAGTAGGGTGTATAGAAGTTGGGAGCGAGCAATGGCTGATCTTGTGTTGTTGACAAGAAATGGATTGATACGGTAGAGTGATCCCAGTTTGGCATATACTTTTTTAATAGTTAAGTTGAGATGACTATCAAATTTAAGGTGGGAGTCTATGGTTATTCCCAATAGCTTAGTCTGTGCCACTGGACTGGAGTAGCATTTGTGGAGTAGATAGTGAATTGACTGCTATCAGTGTTTTTGTTAGAACTGGTTATAATAATAAGCTGAGTTTTCCTTGGATTGACGATAAGTTGGGCTTTGGTAAGATAGTTTTTAACATCAGAGAATGCTAGCTGAGTTGTTTGCAGGAGGGTGGTAATGTTTGGTGCAGCACAGATTAAGGTAGTATCATCTGCATACTGAATGATAGATGCATGCTGTGTGGAGGTATGGAGGACATTTGTGAAGATTGTAAATAGTAGTGGTCCTAAGAGACAACCCTATGGGACTCCTATAGTCATGGGCAGCTGAGGAGAGAGAGAATTTTCCCATTTCACAGCTTGGTACCTGTCAGTTAAGTAGCTTTGGAACCAGGTAAGAGTGGAATTTGATAGGAGATATTGGTTTAGTTTGTTTAGCAGGATTTGGTGCGAGACTATGTCAAATGCTTTGGACATATCCAAAAAAAGAGTTGACACCTGTGGGCCTTCATTTTTGAGATGGTTTACTGTGTCTGTGAAGTAGAGGAGGGCTGTAGTGGTACTATGGGCAGGTCTGAAACCATGCTGAGTAGGTGACAGGATGTTGCTGTCTAGGAGATATTTTAGCACCTGGGTATGGATGCATTTTTCTGGGATTTTGGCCAGGGGGGAGAGTAAAGTAATGGGTCTGTAGTTATTAAGTTCAGTGGTGGTCCCGCCTTTATGTATGGGTGCCACATAGGATATTTTTCAGAGTTTGGGCACATAGTTTTCAACAATTGATCTGTTTATGAGAGTGGAGATTGGGATAGCAATAGCATCTGCTGTGAGTTTCAAGAAATAGCTGGAGAGTAGGTTGGCTGCTGTTGATGAGGTTTTTAGTTTGGAGAGCATGCTTTTGATTGAAGTGGTGGAAACTGTTTTGAGCGTAAAGATTGTATTAGTGTTATTTGTGTTGGAGGGATAGTGAAGTAGGAACTGTCCTGTGATACTAAGGATAGAATTGAGTTCAGAAAATGAGAGATGAATTGTGTTTCGATGGGAACTTTAGTGTCAGGGGTGCTTGGTTTGGGGGTAGCCTTTTGGATGGGTTTTAGTAGCTGGTTTACATTTTTCCAAAATTTTTGGGGGTTGTGTTGGTATTTAGTTTGTAATGTCGTGTAGTAGGATTTTTATGTCCAGCCTAATGCATTTTTTTGCATGGTTGCGCAGTTCTTGGTACTTAGTTAGGCTTTGTGTTTCTTTGTTTTTTTTTTTTTTGATAGTAAAGCCAGGCAGTGTCTCTGGACTTAAGGATTTCTTTGGTTTCTTTACTGAGCCAGTAGTTTGTAGAGGTTCCAACCTTGATTTTGCACAATGGAGCAACAGTGTCTAGATGTTGTAGAAATGTTTTGCTGAAATATGCTACAGCCTGGTCAAGTGGGAGGGTTTTTAGTAGGGGGTCCAGTCACAGTTACAGACTAAAGTATTGAGGGCCTCAGGAGAGAATTATTTTGTGTTTCTAGTGGATTTATAGTTAGTGGTTTTGCATATGCTTGTTCTACTACGTATAATTATATTATGTTGTGGTCACTTAAGATGTCTGGGAGACTGTCTGTGTGGGGGTACAATGTGGGGTTGTTAGTTAGGACCCAATCAAGGATGGATTCCCTTTTAGATATTTGATCACATCTAGTTGGAATTTGGACTAGCTGCTGGTAGCCATGGATATTTATTAGATTACTTGGTGGTTCTGATATACAGGTGAACCAATCTAGGTTGAAATCCCACAGAATAAGGGTTTCTTGTGAGTGTGTGGAAGAACACCAGGATAAGATGTCTTCAAGGCTAGCAGGTGTATTACCAGGTGGAATATAGATCACAATTGTGGTAATGACCTTTTTAAGGTGAAGTTGAAGTTGTGTGATAAGTATGTCCAATTATTGGGGGAGGGGTAGGAGTTTGGTAATTGATGTACAGTTAAGTTGGACTTATACAGTAAGGAAGTTCCACCCCCTTAACGAAGTGGTCTGTCTTGTCTAATGATACTGTAGCCATTAGGGAGAACTTCTGAGTTAGCTATGTTTTTATTTAGCAAGTTTCTGTTAAAGCAACTATGTCTGGGGAGTAGTGTGCTGTTGTGGCCTGGAGTTCAGGTATTTTATTTTTGAAACTTCTAATATTAATATTTAGCATTAAAAGATGGTTGGTTTTGCTGCTGTTGTTGATTTGCCCAGGTATGAAGATAGTGCGTGTGTTATGTTCTGACATTTGTGTTGGAGCAGTTTGTGTTGGACAGGATGGATTTGGGCCTGGATTGGGGTGGATATCCCCACTTATGGTGAGCCTGGTGTTAAAATGGTGATGCAGATGTTGGAGTTTGGTGATGAGTGTGAGAAAGTATTGTGTTTTTTTGGAATAGGAATGAGAGCATATGTGTTTAGTTCTGAACTGTTCTGTTATGTGGTTCTTGAACAGTTGTGGGCAGATATTATTATAATGTGCTGTGTCTGTATATGAGAGTGAATAATATAGTGCTGTGCTACTAAGTTTAGGGATATTGCTAGAGTGATGACTTGTAGAGTTAGAAAGAATTATGAGAAGACAGACTGGACTTAGTTGTGTGATAGTCATGGCTATAAGTATGGTTGGTTCTAGGTGGAGGTCTGGATGGGAATTATAGGGCTGCACTATATGTGGATGGGTAAGTAGTGTGGGGTGATGTAATAATGCCTAGTGGGAATGAGAGTGGTTGGGAGTATTTTGTGCTGAAGCAAGATGGTGTGGTGTAATGTGATCTGACTTGAGGACCTGTGATTGGTGGAGGTGTTGTGAGGTTAAGCTGTGGGTGTGGTTGTAATTACTATAAATGTAGAGGTAGTGGAGGCGGGAAGTAATTGGGGTCAAGGCAGGGGAGTGGAGAGAGCCCAAGTGTTAGCGAGGGCGAACGGAGCAGGGCAGAGCCCACCAAGAAAAGTGTAATGGGCAGCAAAAAGTAAGTGTTACTTTACAAATCTGAACACTTTAAACAAATTCCTGAGGTCTAATGGCTTACCAGCAAGCATAATTCAACTGCTAAAGAGAACTTGTGTCCTGGTGGGAGACAAATATTTAAAGGTGGCTCCATGCTCAGCAGGATTCTAATATAGACTTAGTATTGGGGAAGGGGATAGCACAAGGGGTGTAAACCAGGTGGAATGCAAAGAAACCAGTGAAACCAGAGAGGCAATCAGTGGAAATCTATCAGTGAAGGCCTCAGAGGGGGTAAGTAATAATTCAAACTCTACCTGTAAGGTGAAGGAGAGAAGAGACAGCAACATTTATTAAGGCTGGGAGTGTGTCTTCACACTGACTTGCTTATTAGTAGCCAGTTTGTACACAGATTAGGGTAGGGAGATACATTAGCAATGAAGGGGAATGTATAGAGATGCAAATAAACAGGTGGGCCTCAAGTGATGCAAACTAAGGCAGGAAGCACTGAAAGGGCTGGTTGATGGTTAATTTAATCACAGAGATCTGAAATAAATATGTGTCAGGAAAATGTATCTGTACATATTAATAAAAACTATGATAATAAATATAGCCAAGCTAGAGTTTTCACTTTGAGAAACTTTACATCTCCTGTAATAGAGACCCATGGGATATATGCAAATGACCCTTAAGGACATCAAGTGTTTCAGCTATATGGCTTCTGAATGTCCATGACTTTTTCCTTTTTAAGTTTTTATGGACAGATTTAGGCCAACCAAGCCAAATGTCACTAGCCATGGGCATACACTTATAATGGCCTTCTTATGACATTGTCAACATAGCACAAGTGGGCTGTTTGCCTACACTCTAGAAACATAGGGTCTTTAAACCCAGCTGATATTCATAACCATTAAGATGTCTGCAAAACATCCCAACTAATGCTGTGCTGATGAGGCCATGAGAAGACCCAAAACGGCCTAAGCCTTACCATTCTGCCATCTTCTTCACCAGTAATTTACTCCAGACCTCTCTTCCCATGTCTACAGTGATACAACATCCCTACATGTCTACCACATGTGCATCTGATCAATATTTTCTTCCCCAGATTTCATCCTTACTGGTGCATCTATACAGGGTTTCTATATCACATGTGGACCATACTGCTATACTGATCCCCAACAGGGCCAATCTCTTTTAATATTTTCATCAATGCAAACATTCCTTGCCAAAATTATTCTTCTGCCGATATCATATCATCTTTCATTTGCTGATCCCTCAGCTTAACAAAAACACACTCCCATACCTTCTTCCTAAACTGCCTGTAATTTATATCAATTCTTTCCTTTTTTACTTGGCTTCTTCTTTTTCTAAAGCTAAGTCTGCCTCATAATTCAGCAGGAGCAGATAAAAGAAGAAACTGCAAAAAGAGATGACTTTGAGTGTCAAAAAATTATGGAAAATGATTTAGTATGTAATTTATCTCATTGAAAATTGACAAGGAATGAGTTTACTTTTTTGCAAAAAGGATTATCCTTTGTACCTACTAAAGGAAATGACATAACAGAGGTAATTATGAATTTAAATGTTTTACAAGTAATGTTATGATGAAATACAATTTTAATGATGTATCTGGTTGTAATAACAATTTAATGTTTAGGAAACCTAATGTTTATGTTCCGAGCATGCATCCTTTAGTGGATGCTTTTGAAAGGTTATGTATCAGTAATTTTTATGAGTATTGTAATAAAGCAAAAAATAGAAAACATTTTAATAATGTTTCATATGATTAGAGGCAGGCGATGCTGAAATTGATGAATGATGAAAACATAGTAATTCATCCTGCTGATAAAGGCGAACCTATTGTAGTCATGGATTCTAACTGGTATATAGGAAAAATAAAAGAAATGTTAAATGATATAAAGTTTTATAGACAGATTAGATTATCTGAAGTCCAGAAAATGACTGATAAAATTAAAGTGAGGTTAAAGAATTTGTTTATAACTAAATTAATAGATAAACATCTGTATGAATACTTTATGTTGAATTACCAAAAATACTGGTTACTCAGGGTCTACCAAAAATACATAAGGACCCTTTAAATCTGCCATTAATACCAGTTGTAGCAGGGCAAAAATGGAGCACTGAAGCAATGTATGTTTTTGTGGAAAAGAGCTTAAGATCTCTTACTGAAAGTAATAAGCATATTTTACAAGATTCACGACAGGTTTTAAGTGATCTGTTTGAATATACACAAGCTAGTTTTAAGAAGGGAGAATGGCATTTGGACACTTTAGATGTATAATCACTCTTCACTGTCATACCTAATGTTGCAGGTGATGAATGGATTGAAAAGGTTTTGATTGATGGAAATTATTTTCTATTGAGAAGGTTATGTTAATTTGGTAATTGATTTGATTTTAAGTAATAATTTTTTATTGGATAAGAATTATTATTTACAAAAGGATGGCATAGCTATGGACACGTGCCAATAGCTATACCAGTCTTATTATGCTCATTTGGGAATTAGAGCACATTTTTAAAGGTCTATTTGGTATGCATGTCAAATTTTACAGAAGGTTTATGGACAATTTATTTATAATTTGGGATGGCACTGAGTATATCAATGCAAGTACCACTTTTTTGAAATTTGTAATGGAACACTTTAAGAATTAGATAAGTTATTTGGATGTCCTAATTAAAATAAAGCAAAATGGGATGATTGATACCATGTTGTATAGGAAACCTTGCCATAAAAATAATTATTTGTATTGGAGAAGTATGCACCCCCAGTTTATTTTTAATAATGTGATGAAGGGGCAGGGTCTTAGGATTTCACAAGTAAATGCAAGTGAAGTTAATTTTAAGAAAGAGATGGTTGATTTAGTGGATAGGTTTGTATCAAGAGGCTATAGTAAAAGGAGAGTACATGAATGTTTGAGGGATGTATTTAAAAGTAGAGAGAATGAGGGAAGACCATATTTTTCATCAAATTCCCCGATGTATGGGAAGAAACAACAAGCTGTTGGAGGTAGAGTACCTGAAACATATTCTAATAATTCTAGAGGGGTAGTAGATACAATAAGAAAGCATTGGAACATTATGATTACGAATGTTGAATTAAGGAATATAATTGGGAATTTCCCAAATGTAGTATATAAGAAGAAGAGGTCAGTGAAACAGTTACTGTGTTACCCCAAATATCTTATGGGTTATAGATACAAAAAATATGAAAAGAATGCTAAGGAACATGTTACTAAACCATGTCATAAATGCAATTTTACAATTATATAGGTCAAACAGGGGATGTTTACATCTAGAACAATAAAGGGTGTATAGATTTAATGCTGATGCTACCTGTAACAGCATCCATATAGTCTATCTGGCAGTATGTGTTATATGTGTTATATGTAAGAAATTCTACGTGGGTAAAGCAGATAGATGTTTGAGGGAAAGTATAATGGAACATCTGAATGATGTTAGAAATTGTACGTTAATAAATGCACTAGCTAAACATGTAAATGAAACTTCTTCAGTCCACAAATTTAAATTTTTAGTTATTGATAAGGTGAAAGAATGTTTAAGAGGGGGTGATATATGAAATGAGACAAAATGTTTACAGAGCAAATAGATAATTAGGTTAAGAGCAGATGTTGGGTTTGGGCTTAATGATAAGGTACCACTGAACCCCATGTTAAAAGCATGTCCACGATTTAAGTAAGAAAATGACATGCACAAATATATATGAATATTTTAAATGTTTATGTAATGAATGATGCATTGTATAATGTTTTTTTTTTCTGAGAGTTGTGCCTTTAAGTAATAATTGAATGCTTAAAGCATGTGACCAAATGATTATATTTAAATGAGAGAGAGGTAGTTGGTTTTATACATCTGATGAAGCAGCATTGTTACTGCCAAAGCGCTAATGGTTACCTGTTGAATAAAAGTTTGTTGGTTTTATGAAAGCCTGGTTTTGCTTTACCAGTTTACTTGTTGTTACAATCTCTTTTAATATTTTTTATCATGCAAATATTCCTTTCCAAAAGGAAAAAAGGTGGGCCATCTACAGACCCTGGAAACTACAGATGGATAACCCCATAAAAATTCTTCTGCCAGTATCATATCCTCTTTCATTTACTAATCCCTCATTTTAACAAAAACACACTCCCATACATTCTTCCTAAACTGCCTGTAATTTATATCAATTCTTTTCTTTTTTTACCTGGCTTCTTCTTTTTCTAAAGCTAAATCTACTTCATAATTCGGCATTTCTCATCCTGCATTTATTTATTTATTTATTGTTTAATAAATAAATATTTAAGATTTAATTAAATATTTAATAAATAAATAAGTCTGGCTCATAATTCAGCATTTAATATTTAATTAAATATTTCATAAATAAATAAATAAGTCTACTTCATAATTCAGCATTTCTCCTCCTGTAGCTTCATGTTCATCCTTATTCTTGCATGGGCTCTTCTAAATACACTGGATACTAGTACTAAGAATCCCTCATACAACAGCCAATCTCCTTTCTCTAAATTATATTTCTCTTTGAGAACTGAGAAAAGAAAGCCATTCATTTAACCATATATCTGATAAGTCCTTCACCTTTCTAATGACCATTTCTTCCCAGATTACCAGGCTGTCCCCTAGCTCCTTAGGGCAGCTGCATAGATCACTAATACTTCTGTTACAAACTCTAGTGAACTGAGCAAATATCTTTCAGATAAACTACAATCTGGATATAAGTGTGAAGAAACTCTGAAACAACATTTATGTTATAAAGATAGACCAAAGTTGATGGAACCATGTAACAAACAAAATGGGAACATATGTAAATATTTTGTAAATAAATATACTACTTGCTTGAGCTGGAATATTATTTACCAAGCCACATACACTAGATGTTCTGCTTTCTATACGAGCAAAGTAAACTCCCATCTTAAATAAAAAATAACAGAATAACATTATGACATCAAGAACAGAGCAGTATTTAAAGATTTAGGAAAAGCATATCACTGAAACTTCCAGAGAATACTGTTTTATGTTTACAGTCAATGGAAAGAATAATCCAAACCTATAGATGGTGACCTGGTGCCGGAAACACATTTACATGAGTACACATTCATAATAATGTTAAGGGCTGCTTAAAAACCTGTTTTAAAGACTGCTGCTAGTACTAAACAACTGCTGTGGAAGAAGCCTTCCATTGAGAAATCACAATTTTGAGTGTTTTTTATTTGCACTTTTGCAAGGATTGTGTTTTAATTGCAGAGTTACTGAATATTTTTGAAATTTCATCTTAATCTTTGGTCAGTCTGATCAGATGATTGCTATACATATACTTCTGTACAAGTAACTTGCTTTTATGCATCTGATGGAACATTTGTAAAGTGAAAGTTTATGCTGTTCTGTAGCTTATTTGGTATGTTTACAGTAACTACAGTTTTAGCTGGTCACATAGTACTACACAGGATTTTTTTTTTTTTGAGGGTACAAGTGGTCTGTGTCCTGCCAATATATATCAGTAGTTGTTAGCTCTTAAGATGTTAGATGCTAAAATGTCTAACTAGAATGTGGAAATGTAGGGATCTGCCACAAACAGATGAATTCAAGGAAGCGAGAACCTAATTGCATAAAGATAAAGATAGATGTTGTGGGGTGGGTTAAAGACAAACCTTCCTTAACAGCAGGATGCCTCATCTGCATTATCAGGACAAGAGCAAGGATTAAATAATGGTTCATATAGGGACTAATGGGCATTTTAGCTAATTATTTTTTCCCAGACAAGTAGGCCTACTGTACTTTGACTTTTCCCTCCATTTTCTTCTACCTCTTTCATCCTGCCTCTTTGAGAGAGAGCAATGAGACTAATGATGCTTGTTGAATAGAATAAAATAAGTTATTGATCTTCTGAAGTTGCTGTGTAATGGCTTACCATGCTGATGGAAGGTTTTAGTTTTCTGAAAATGGCTTACCATGCTGATGGAAAGCTTTAGTTTCCTGAAAATGGTTTGTGCTGTTTATGTTAATCTGTACTGACATTTTGTGTTGTATCACTCTTATTCTGATATGTTATGAGTGTGTTAGCTTAATAAAGTCATTGAAATAAAAATAATAGTTCAAGTTAATGTTAAAAAAGGTCCAGCAGCAAGAATCATACAAGCAAATTAAAAAATCTAGATTAACTTCCATCAAGCAAACCCTCACAGCTCTCAATCTCTTAGCACAAAAAAACTGGACAAAGTCAAAAGTAATGGGGGACAAAGTCCCAAAATTAGGGACAAATTCCTTGCAAGCTATAGGTCCCCATGTATGACCCAGGAAACCCATACCATATATTTGAACTTATTAGAAACCCTAACCATCCAACCCAATACCATATTCATGCATGACTTTAATTACCACATTATAAACGTACATGCACAGTGATTCCTGGATTTTATAAACATAAACTCCCTGGACAAGATAGTCAATACACCAACCATGGGTGCAGCCATACTGGATCTGGTCCTCACTATCATGGGAGAGTTCATACACTCCCTACTGTAATGTCTTCTGTGGTAAGGTCAGACCACAAAATGGTCTCCCTTGAAGTAAAAATAAATCTGGACCCCCATAAACCTGGAATATTCAGTAACTATTGTAAGGCAAACTTCCTGCTATTAAGTGATAACCTGGCAAAATTTCAAGCCCCCATAAACCCTCAGAACACTGCTGCCTATGAAGAAATGTTTACAGAAACCCTGTATAAGCATGTTAATAGCTGCATAGAGGCAGCTGTACCTACCAGAAAGAAGTACAGAACTAACTCAAAAAACAAGCCACCCTGATGGAATCACAAAATCAATAGTCTGTATAACAGAAGGAAGAAAATCATGACAAAAATTAGGAGATGCAGCACCCAGCAGGATAAATCCACTCTCATCAAACTAAACAAACAACTCAGAGGACAAATAAAGTCTACCAAAGCCAAATTTGAGGTAAGTTTGGCCTCCCAGACCAAGGACAACCACAAAGCATTCTTTAGATATGTCCGCAATCTCAAAGGCAATACACAACTGTGTAGAGAGGTCACTGTACATGGAGCCACCTATACTGAGCCAGAAGATATAGCAAACCTCCTGGCTGATAAATTCAGCTCCATCTTTACCTCTCTCTCCTCCTCAACCTTCCCTCAGGAAATACCATCAAATATAAGTCCCCATACTATTACTAGGCAACAGGTCCTTAATGCTGTCTTTAAGATGAAGAACACTGCATCAAATGGCCCAGGCAATATCCCAGGATGCCTTCTAAATAGCATGAAACATGTCCTATCAGAGCTTCTTGAATTACTATTTAACTGTAGCCTCCAAACAGGTGTTGTGCCTCATGAATGGAAAATAGTAACAACCATCTCTCTACACAAAGGTGAGCCATCTACAGACCCTGGAAACTACAGACCCATATGTCTCACTAGTCTTATATGTGAAGCCATGGAAAGAATTATCATGGAGATGATCAACAGAGCTATAGTAAACCTCCAGACACTGGACCCAACCTAGTTTGGTTTCATCAGGGGCAGATCATGTCTACTTAAACTGGAGGACTTCTTTGAGAAGGTAACCAAAGCAATGGATGAGGGAAAAATGGTTCACACTGCCTACCTTGACCTCACCAAGGCATTTGACACAATACACCACTCAGGCATTGTTGACAAACTCAAGAGGTTAGGTACAGACTTGTATGTCACCTAGTTGATACCCAACTGGCTCACAGACAGGATGCAGGAAGTTAGAATTGGGGGGGGTCCACCTCTACAAAGAGGCCAGTCACAAGTGGAGTCCCTCAGGGATCAGTCCATGGACCGCTCCTTTTTGGCATTTACTTCTCAGAAGTCAAAGCCAATGTTAGTGGTCTCTGGATGAATTAATTTGCAGATGATTACAAATTAGGAGCTGTCATTTAATCCCACACTGACACAAATGTCCTCCAAGAGGGGCTGCCACAGACAAACAACTGGTATCAGAGCCATGGACTAAAACTAAATGCCAAGAAATTCATAATAGCGTCATTTGGGAAATCATCCAGCCCTGATAACTATCATATTGACAACACACCGCTTAGAGATGTCCCAGTAGTCAGGGACTTAGGGACACACATAGAGAATAATCTAGCATTTAACCATTTCATGTCTACAGTAGTGAGGAAATCATTCTATGTTGTTCAACATATTAACAAGCATATGGCATCTAAGTCCAAGGAAGTAATTGCTCCAGTGTACTCAGCATTCATCAAACCTATCATTGAGTACAATGCCCCCTTTGGTATGTACCTAACCAGGCATATACAACAACTTTAATGTCCACAGAGGTTCCTCACTAAAGGAATTACAAGGCGTAAGTAAAATGTCCTATGCAGACTGTCTCAAGGCCCTATCCCTGTATTCTATCTTCTACAGGCTTTTGAGGGGAGATCTATGCCTGCTATACAGGGCATTATCTGACCCCATTCTGACGGACCTCATGCATATCCACAAAACAAGCAGCACCAGAATTACCAATTCTAAACTCTTAAATCTTGCCTGTGATATAAATAGGACCTGCTGGAGAGACAGGTATGTATCGACTACTCATGTACGGAACAGGTTCCCCATCCATGTGAATCAGAGTTCCGCCCTAATTCAATTCAAGTGCAACTTAGACAATTGGATGAGGAACAAGAATTCATCCCTGATTTATCACCCATGTCTCTAATGTACACAGGCAACCTGTAAATGGTTCATCACTCAGGCCACCACTTATACTTATCAAGGGTATCAAAACTTGTCAGAGAATTGGGATGCCTGGCTAAGCTTAAAAAAGTCCCGTGTGGTCATTAGCCTTGTAAACACTTATGAACCTATAGATATTGCTCTTATAAACTTAGAACATTGCTATAATGAAAGGTATTGTGTTACCATGAATTTTCTGTATGTCATGAAGTTTGAAACTCAAGCATCTGTCATTATTTAGTGAACTCCGTCTTCACTGATTTGCCACAAAAATCCAGAAATCCACAAATTTTATGAGGAACAGACCGAAAATATGAGGCAAAAAATCTGGACATTCTGCAAAAATCTGGATAGTTGAGAGGAATGCGTACCCTATCTGACTTAAGCAAGGCCTGATCCTTGTCTTAGACGTTATGTGCTGTAACAATGTAAGAACAACTGCCTTCCTAGCTCAATCTCTTGTTGATATATTTCCTATCTTTCTCTGTAACATCATTTGAGACCAGTCTATTACATTATTAAAGAGTTATTCTTTAAATAAACAATCTCCCAGATTCAGCAAGCCCTGCACATTATGCATGATTTGTGTAAGAGGTAATGTTGGCAATATGGCGGCTGAGAGAGCCACGTACATGCTTGTTTGATGTGCACGAGCGCTCTTGCACTAGTCCTGCACATTCCCAGCCCCTGTATGCAAATTACCCCATTTGCAGGTGAAAACCATGCAAATGAGGTAAATCTGCTATCCAGGAAGCTGGAATCAGGCCGTGCAGGACTAGCATAATCTGCAGAAATGTACTCGGTTAGTAAACCAAGTACATTTCTGCAAAGTCCAAAACGGTGACATGACAGTTTCAAATAAAGGCTGCATATCATTGAGGAAACATGCCAATGGCCAAGTATAAGGCCATTGGCATTGCAAACAATACAAAAAGTAAAAAAATCTACTTTTATTTTATTTTCCCCGATCTCGGCTGTTTAAGCATAGGGCAGGGGTGCGCAAACAGGATCGGTAGGAAAATAAGCAAATAAACCTAAAACAAGCATTCTAGCTAAAATCAGTATTCTGCCATGCAAGTCAATGGCAAGCAAAAGACAACCTGGCCAGTGAATAGTGGTTGCTAAGGGGGGAGGCTCAGTGTGACACATGTAACTATGCATTAGCAGGCAATCCTATGCAAAGGAGGGGAAAGATAGTGAATCTCAGTTTTCCCCAGCATGTGAGGCAGGTCACAACAGTGTAAGAGTATGAACGGCAGAGTGCAAGACTAGGTGGTAGGTGACATCATGGGTGGGTGTGTCAGGCAGATTGCAGCCCTGTGGCTCAGGTTTGCTCCTAGCGTAGCACAGCTAAGCTAGGCGGTGTGTCAAAACCTGCCTAGCACACTTTACAAAGTGTAAGCGGGTGTGTGCGCCGTGCACAGGGTTTTACAGGAAGAAAAAAGAAGTTAAAGCAGGAAATAGCAGCAATGTGCACATTTGAGCACTCTGCATGGCGTGCACATGGGCTCAAACAGGGAGGGAATGGGAAGGGAAAGCAGCAGTAGGAGGGTAATTAAGGAGAACTAGCTTAGCTGTCAGGTGAAATGTATCAGAATCAGCCAATAGACAGGCAGCAGACCAGCCCAGCCCAGAACACTACTATAAACTAAGCAAACACCTTCCCCACTGTTTTTTCCCACACTCTACACCAACAGTGTGTACAAGTGGGGAAATTTTAACAAACAAACCTACGAAATGAGAAGGGCTGCAGCAGGCAACATAGAACAACATGTGCAAGAGGCTGAGGGTGGTGAGGATGTGAATGCTGCCGAACAACCCACAGTGAGGGGATGGAGAAGAGTGTACAGACCCATGGTAAGCTGCCAGGGGCTACATGAGCTGGAGATAGTGGATTGCTATAGGGTGGACAGAGACCTCCTACAGCAAATAGTTGAGCTGTGCTGGCCACACCTGACACACCAAACTGACCAAGGGGAACCCATCCCACTGGATACCAAGGTATGTGTAGGCCTAGGTATACTAGCCACAGGTACCTCCCAAAGCACAGCTGGGGATATCATGGGGATCTCACAGGCATCAGCATCCAGAGTATTCCACCAGTTCCTGGATGCCATGTCAGCACATGCCAGTGAGCATGTATATTTCCTCAACACACATGAGGTGTTGACCAGCAATATGCGCCTCTTCTCCCAAATAGCAGAATACCCTGGGGTAGTGGGTGCCATAGACTGTACGAACATATGCATCAAAGCACCACCTGGTGAGCAGGGTAGGGCCACCATCAACCGCAGGGGCATCCCCTACATCAACTGCCAGGTCATATGTGATGCCCAGGGCTTTATAATAAATGTGTGTGCTGGCTGCCCTGGAAGCTATGACGATTCTCACATATGGAATCTGATGCAGCTGTAGCAGAGATTTGCCAATGGGGACATCTCCTACGGTCACCTAGCGGGGGATACTGGGTACACACTGGAACTGTGGCTGATGACACCCATCAGAAATGCACACACACCTAAACAAGAATGCCATAATGAGGCACACGCACAGGCCAGACATATAACAAAACATGTGCTTGGGATGCTCAGGTCACGTTTCCCGTGTCTGGATACATCCGGTGGAGTCTTGCAGTGTTCACCAGCTACATGTACCCAAATTGTTATGGTATGTGCTATGCTACATAATATGATCTTGCGGAAACAGCTGCATCAGGAACAGCATGGGGCAGGGCCACACAGCCCCCCACCAATGCCAAGGCCTGCACAAGCACAGAGTGACCTGGAGGAGGAACAACCTGAGCCTGCCTCACTAGGCAGAAGGAGGTGTGCCCAGTATGCCCTGGCCTTGGTAAAGAGGCAACACATAGCACAAGCACTGACACAGTAGGGAACCAGGGAATGACACCTCTCTCTGTCTTGCACATACAGTAAAAGGGATGCCAAACATGACACTACTTGTGCTTGACCATGTATAGGGAGTGTACTATGTGCATCCAACATAGGTAGCCCTCCAGCACCATCCACAAGTCTGGCACACCCTCAAGGTATGTCAATCAACCTACCAATTCCCAAATGGAGTAGAATGTATTGTTACCTGTAGCTATGGTATGGATGTGAGCATGCAAGGGAATTGGGTGGCTGAATGTTATGGCAGCAGACAGTAGACACCCATAGTGGCACTCTGACATTTGTAACACATACTGGACTCACCATAGTAGCCAGTACTACACAGGGTGACAAAACCCACTGCAGGAAATGTGCTGAGCGACATGTCTGTCCATATGACGCACACATGCCAGTCAGAACGGTTCACATACCCAGCAACAGTTGCAGCCAGCAGGACAGGTGTAGTCAAACCCAAACAGGGCCTGTGCCATGGCCCCAGAATGATGGCTATGGTTAATCTGACCCCCAAGTCTACACAGACAGACCACAGCAGGGCAGGCAGTGGGATGTAAGTTCTGAAGGGAAGGAAGTCAGACAATAATATGTAGGGCGACCAAAGCCACGATCTGTAGTACACTGGTATGCCTCTAGTCAGCATGATAGTTAACAATACAGAATGAAATGGAGTACATGACATACCAGTACAGTCATAGCAAATGTGTACAAGTGTCACTTGTGTCCCCCCATCCTACATAATAATGTAATAACAGTCAGGTGTGCTCCCCCAACCCTGTGCAGAAATGTAGAAATAGTCAGGTGTGCCCCCCATCCTACATAGTAATGTAATAACAGTCAGGTGTGCCCCCTCACTCCTGTGTATAAATGTAGAAACAGTCAGGTGTGCCCCCCCCCGCAGCTATGCAGAAATGTAGTAACAGTCAAAGCCAACTGATCTATGGATACCTTGCAGAGACAGCATGCTACCTGTCGGTGTACAACACAAAGGTCAGCACTGAGGCACAAACTACCTGGAGAAGATCTACACATTCACAACAGATGGCCATACTGGGCATGCTGACACACTTAGAGAAATGAAGGCAATGTCAATCAACAACATACTGAAAGGTCATACTGGGCATGCTCACCCCCCCCCCCCCACAGAAATGAAGGCAATGTCAATCAACAACATACTGAAAGGTCATACTGGGCATGCTCACATACTTAAACACATGAAGGTCATGACTGCAAACACCAGTGGACCAGACATATCTGGCAGTTGCGGATGTTAGTGCAGACACTCATCAGTATGCACCACTCATGCCTTGCACACACAGTGGATAGGAATACAGACATATATGTCAGGGCGACACAATATAATAAGCCAAAGGTAGATATACATAGATGTGTGGAAGAGGGTGACGGTTACAAGGAGCCATCCAGGCCTATCCCACCCAGCACACAGCCAAAGGGCCCCAAACACATAGGTGCACATGTCATTCACTGCAGATACTAGCCACCAGTATCTTTCAGCATTATAGACTATGTGGTGCATGTGCTAGCTGTGTAACACGACTGTACAAGGAAGTAGTCATCTAACAGCTGTATACACATATCTGTGACACATGACCCCTTGTGTGCCTGCATGTGGTGTGTCAACCCGTACATGAATGGGTTATGGCTCATTCACACACTGCCCTCCCCATAGCCCTACTATGACAAGCTTGCTGAGGTAATCCAATGTGAAATACACGTTTGGGAGAGTTTTAGCCCAATAATCTCCATAGCACATTCTGTAATCGCATACTGCTTTAGTGTGATAAAGTAGTTACGTAGGTGTTTTAACCCCAGAGTTAGCAACTGTGTGTGTATATGAGTCTGTGTTTGTGTGTCTGACTGTGTAGAGAACAATACTTTTTAGGGTACTCACACTCCATACAATTCATATACTCAAAGTTGGCAAGGCTGCTGATGTCACCCACCTAGAAATACACCTCTGAGAAGGTTGTAGCCCAGTAATCTCTGTAATGTGTCCTGAAACTGCATACTGCTGGATTGTGATTTAGAACTGTGTTAGGGTTCCATCCCCACCCATGACAGTTCTGTTTTGTGTGTGTTTCAATGTCTGTATATGGAGCAATGCATTATAGGCTAGTCACACTCAGTACATTTCAAATGGCCTACTTTGGCAATCTTGCTGCTGTCATTCATTGTGAGATACACCTTTGGGGAAGGAGTACTCCGATAATGAGTTCTCTAGTAATACCTGTGGTGCGTTCTATAACAGCTCCATGCTCTAGTGTGATATAGACCTCTGTCAGGTGTTCTATACCCACACATGTCAGTTGTGGGTGTTTTGTGTGTTTCTCACTGTTTGTGTAGGGAGCAATGCATTTTAAGCTAGTCACTCACTGTACATTTCAAATGCCGTACTTTGGCAATCCTGCTGATGTCATTCATTGTGAGATACACCTTTGGGGAAGGAGTACTCCAATAATGTGTGTGGTGCATGCTATAACTGTGCAGTACTGTAGTGTACTAAACTAGTTAGGTAGGGGTTCTACTCATGAACATGACAAGTGTGAGTGTGTTTGTAACTCATATCCTGTGTAGAGGTGGTTGTGAGTGTGTGACGCCTGTGGCCAATGTGGAGCGGGTTTTGCATAGTTCTTGTATGGTGGCCCTACTACATATCACAATGTCCACCATACAGTGATAAAAGCTGTGAAATAGCTGAGAGGTTGGGTGCAAAGCCATACCCATACATGTGACATCAAGGCCAGGCAATCACAGTTAGCAACCCCAGTATTACCTAAAGCACAATGTCAACCCATGTCTCATACACACAGACATGCCTAAGCAACAGCCAATATGTGGGTAGTACACTGCATATTGGCCACTGATAGTAACTATGGAGTGATAGCAGTGGGCTACAGAGGGCATGTCACCCTGTCCATCTGTCCAAAATGCACGTACATGCAGACAATGCACCTCCCCCATGTTCCCCATTGGACACCTTCACCACCTATGGTGCCATCACATGTGACCCACAACTGACATACCATACCTGACAACATGCCCTGCATGGACAGATGCCACTGACACCAGGGAATGATTTTAGCAAGACTGGCACAGCTGATGATAATTTGTGTTCACAACATGGACCAGACACCCCAGGTACAGTTCCACATGTCACTGTAGATACATGTGGGAGGTGTGCACATCCCGGACGCTGTCCATGTCATGGACTAAGGAACATATACATGTTAAGCGATGCACATCATTGGCTACACACAATAGTCACCCAGGTGACTGGATGGCAGATACAATACCCACCTGTGTGGGCAAATGCAGAAACTACAGCCTTGAGCCACAATGCAGACTATTGTCATGTGGCCTGCTGCCAAGGTATACCCATTGCCTACCCATGGATAGCCTGCTGCCACAGTTGACCATCACACACCCGTGCAGACATGTATCTATGCATGTCAGTACTGGCTCCCTGTGTGTTTGTCTGTGTGTTGTATGGTGCATATGTTCACATCCACATTCACTACAGCCCCCATGAGCATACTGAAGCATGCTGTCTGATGTCAGACACCTCCTCATACCCTTTGCCCATACAACCTCTGTATGACCCATGTAGTGCATATGATACCTGCACAGTGATGTGTTGTGGCAATCCCGCTTCTGATGAGTTGTACTCCTGGCCCTACCAAGTGTGTCAATCTGTGTGTGTCCCTGTGAAAGAGTGGCTGTTTTGACACTGGCACCCGTTCATGCAGAAGGGCACATGTACGTCATCTACCATATAGCTACCGTATCCCTGTTGCAGATGTCACTCACCATCAAATATATGTCCTGAGGACACCACAACAGGTAACCCATGTGGTGCATCCAAGAACTGCATCGAACTGTAATAGCACTACATAGTTGTCAGGGGTTTTGATACTCTGTGCTGGTAGGTGTATGACACAAACAAACTGCAGTTTTACTCTCCTACCCCTCCCTGACATGTCTTTGCCTCTGTCTGCCTCTCCCACTCCCTCTCTGGTGGATGTGGAGACCTACACCTGCTTTGCTTAGGCAACAGCATGTGTATTTTAAGTGATGCTTATGATCAGCTGATGGCCTCTGCACGAATTGCAGCCCTTCCCTTGCTGATTGCATGTGGAACAGCTGTGGTAACATTCCCATAGCCAATTGTGTGGAAACGCACTCCAATATCTAGGAACATCATGTTGGTGTTGGCCCTTTTCATTCACTGTGAGCAGAAACTAGATCTTTTGGTTGGCAAACAGCATCTGAGATGGACTGGGAATTTACCTCTAACAATATACACTGTGGAAACAGAGCAACACACAGGAGGGGGATGTGCCTGACCTGACTACAGACTATAAGTTCTGCTATACTGCATGTGGAGTTCTGTTGGTTTAACAGTGCGTGTGTGGATATGACTTTCCTACATGTCTACATACCTGCCATGTCATTTCCATGTTTATGTTGAATCCCCATCTGCAGGGTCATCTGCACACAGGGCAGTTTGTTGTGCCTTTGGTTTCATGTGTTACCAACGGAGCATCTATCTGTGGACTGCAGAAGGTAGTGTGAGGATTGCAGTCTGTAGATGGTGAAAGCTGTGACAGTTACTGGCTTCTTATCCCTCATAGGACATATGTTGCGACAAACCCTGTTACAGCAGTAAATGTATGTGGTTATCACAGCAACATGTCATTATTGGCCCTGCATATGTGCTTCCAGCCACAACTCTGTCAACCTGTGTACATATGTCATGCATGACGTGGTGCATATGTGCTGTACACCATAATTAGTGTCATCATATCTGCTAACAAGTCAGTGAGATGTCAGACTGCTTCACATGTTCTGTACAGTAGGGGTTATTGTTCATGACATAACCTGGACATTCTGTGGATGTTTGTTCAGTCTTTCCTGTGTGTGGGCATCAGTGTTACAAACAGCAGGTAGCAATAACTCTTACAGCAGAACCTGCAGACACAGACCAAATACACATTTTGGTAACTTTCCAGACCTACAGACAGTGTGAGTATTGTTATGTGCTTTGTATCTTGCTGGTCTTGCAGGGTTTCTGTGTACATGGTAGTTTAGCATGGAATGTAATCTGTCTGCACAGCTCTCAACTGTGGCCCTATCCATATGATAGCCAGAGGATTGCCTGTTAGGTTTTGCCTGTGCACCACATAGGTCTTGTCCCAGATATAACAGTGGCATTTTGTCTGTTGAGTGCTATCAGTACATGGCTACATCCATTTGTATCTCAATGTCATATTCCTGCATAAGGGTATGTTGCAACAAATCCTGTAACACCAGCAATTTCCAGGGTGTGTAACAGCAATAATGCAAATATGGCCCTGTGCTCCTACCTCTGTCCCACACATATATGCCAGTCTTTGTCCTGCTGTAATACAGAAAGGGGTTGTTAGGTAATGGCCTATCATTATTTACTGCTAGCATTACTGCTATCATCCCAGTCATGTCATGGACTCCCACAACAAATGTTGGGCAAGATCCATATATATGGGGGCAACAGCTGGAAGACACATATGTGCCCTTGTACATTCCAGAGGTCAGTGTGTGGTACACAGAGTTCCTTGCCCTTGTACAGCATTATATGGGGGGGTGTTCAATGCCATTACCCTAGGCTGTGACACCTTTTCAGGGATATAAGTGTTAAGACACATTGAGGTGTATGGCTCTACACTTTCATACATTCCTCCATGGGAACAGTGGTGGGCTACAGCTTACAGTGTTACACAAAGTTCAGTCAGTCAGTGTGATAGTGAGATGTTTGGTTAAGCAATGTTATGTACGCAATACTGTGACATTACCACAACTGCTACATTTCCCCCTAGGGCTTGACTACAGGCTGTAAATAGAGGCTGCTAACCTACATCTGTGAGTGTTGATTGTTTCTCATCTTGAATGCTAATGTTTTTTTTTAATGTTGTGCTAATTGCAGGCCTCAGCCTGGACAGCATAGCATGTTATATATCCACAGTGCTTGCTTCTACTGTTTTGTGTGGGCCTTGCATCCATCATTGTATATCTATTTGGAAATCTATGTGCTGTCACAAATGGCATACATTATTGTATTGTACACAGATTAAAAGTTTTCTGAGTATGCAAACCTGTGTTTGGTGTCCTGAGCTTTGAATTGTGAGTAGGTATATGTTGACTGTTACGTATTCTCATTTGTGGGAATGGTTGCCACACTACACTTTTCACAGGTGCCACTTAAAGGGGTTATGTTTCTGGGATATACTGTGCACACAGAATGTCTGCAGTACTTCTACATATGTATGGCTACTATTATGTTTTGTCTGTGTATATATGCACACACACACACACACACACACATATATATATATATATATATATATATATATATATATATATATATATAATTTATGTATAGATATCTCTCTCTCTCTCTCTCTCTATATATATATATATATATATATATATATATATGTGTGTGTACATATATGTCTACATGAATATAGATGTGTATGTATACATGTGTGTGCATATCTGCAGCATTGTAATGTGTAGTCCTTCCACACTGACATTCTCTACAGATCACTGTTTAACTAGCAATGTTTTACGTGCATAAGAACAATATTTCACATTTATCCTAATTTGTATCCCACTTTTGTCACACTGTTTCCAGAATGTTTGCAATAAGAGGTTGAGTGTTATGATATTAGTACAGTTTCCCTTATGCAGACTGACTGTGCTGCATGATATGTCTGGGAATACTTGGGATTTATGTATATCCGACATGGTTTAGTGTTAAATCACTATGATTGTGGTATGCAGGGTTCTTGGTTTGGGCCTTGCAGTGGCTGTCAATTTTATTGCTGTGTTGAACAAGGGCCCACCGATACAGGGTGATTAAGGCACTTTTAAGCAGTTGTAAGCGTGTTTGCTTGATGGCAAGAATTTCCAACTGCAGGTAACATCCAGTTACACCAGGTTAGCCTCGAAATTGCTTACTTTGTGAACGCAGTGCTTACCGTCGTGCAAACACAAACCTCTGGTTACATATGCTTACAGATAGTTTCCATCAGATTTGCTAAGCCTGTAAACTTAAACTCACTTACTAGTGCTCACATATGCTTACTACTGCGTATTGCTGCTTACCCTAACTACTGCTTAATTCATTATGATATTGACACCTCACGTGTGCATTTCCTGCAGTATTCCAGTTTATATATATATATATATATATATATATATATATATATATATATATATATATA
This sequence comes from Protopterus annectens, assembly GCF_019279795.1. Classification (NCBI taxonomy): domain Eukaryota; kingdom Metazoa; phylum Chordata; order Ceratodontiformes; family Protopteridae; genus Protopterus; species Protopterus annectens. Next base: position 1,061,555,506 of record NC_056728.1, on the reverse strand, counting down.
TATATATATATATATATATATATCTGTGTGCGTTATTCCGTGGGATATGCAAAATACATATTACGTGCTTTACCATGGAAAATGGTATGTCTTAGTTCGTTCCCTGTATCCCCCCCCCTTTTTTCACTTACATCCATAGGCCGGTCCCATTAGAATGGGTCCATGCAACCCTGGCACGCCTCTGTCCATAATGTCATACCCATCACCCCCCCCCAGTCCTCCTCCACATCAGTCATCCTTCCTACAGGTTCCAGCTGAATCTAACCACACCACTACACATTGCCCACTCTCCACTTCTCAGAACCCATCGCGTAAGTTGTTCCAACCCATGGATCTTCAGGCTTCCCACACATTTAGTCCATGAACATACGTAACCTTCTTTGCTTACCTGTGAGGCATGGTATGTTACTCTGAAGATTCTTTTTAGCACAATTTTTGAGGTTGTCCCGCCAGGGATGAACATGCGTTTGTTTAAGATTAGACTTAGCAGCTTGACACTGTTTCTCCCACTGGTAGTATCCTGCCAGTAGTCTGGGAAGCAGTGCTGTGCTACACTTAGCGGTGCTTATTATTTGATTTGCATGATATTTCCCTTTTGGCACCGATTTCCCCTTCATTACATGATAAATATGTGTCTTGTATCCTTGAGTCATGTCTATATACACTGTATGGGGTCCTGGGAGCTTCTACACTTCAGTACAATAACACCTCACATTTGGACTTACTGTAGTACTCCAGTTTACATATGTAAGTTCTGTAGTCAGTTATGGCACATATGACTGTATACTGATGCCTTTCACAGGTTCAGTTTGGTTATACTATAGTGAGGACATGTTTCCTACCTCATTCTTTTGTACTTCTGTGATGGCTTGAAGGATAGCTACTGTGACTTTGGTGTATAAGGTCCTGGGTTCGTGACCTGCATGGCTGTTTATTTAGTTGTTGGGCTGACAAAGGCCCATTGGATACAGAGTGATTAAGGCACTTTAATGCAGTTGTAAGGCCTTAAGCCCACTTATTAGTGCATACATATGCTTACTATTGCTTATTTGTGCTTACACCTGCTTACTAGTGCCTTATTCAGTCTGACACTGATACGTCACATGTGCATTTCTTGTGGTACTCCAGTTCATATATATATGCTATTTAGTGTGTTTTGCAACAAAACTATTGGTTATAATGTACTTTGCCTTGTAAAATAGACTGTGCTACAGTGGAACTCAAAACAGGAATGCCTGCTCATTGGTCAGATGCTCTACCCACTACACTATTGCTGTTCTGCTTCATTTGCATATTTCCACCATGATGTCATACCCATGTTTCCTTCCCCAGGCCCCTAAGCTCCATGTACACAGCATCCATACATTCCACAATTGTTAGCCCAGCCATACCACATCTCCACACATTGCCGTCTCTGCACGTCTCAGTACTCCTCCAGTATACTGTCATGATCCAAGCTTCTGCAGGCTCTTCATCCATTTAGTCCATGTATGTACGAGCCTTGCCATGATGGTACTCTGATACTGGTGCAGATACGATGTTACTCACAATTTGCGGTTCATCCCACCAGGGACTGACCTTTTGTTGTGTCAAGATTAGACTTAGCTGGTCTACACTGTTTCTCCCACTGGTAGCATCCTGCCAGGGGTTTGAGAAGCAGTGGTTTGCTCACACAACTGGCCAGCCTCATCTCCCGGTTGTGCCAAACAGACGCCCCAGGTGTGACAGTCTGTGCATGAAGCACGCCCACACGCCCCCACGGCATGCACTGTTTTTCATTATTCTCTTCAGTATTATGCAAGACTACTGTACCCACAGTATGATTGGTCAGGTACTGTTCTTTGATACACATAGACTGCTCGAAATACTGTGATCGAGCAATGTACACATGTTTGCTGGTATTAATCTACATACTTACATACATTTCCTATACTGTTGAATGACTGTGCTGGATGATTTGTTTGTGATCACAGCAGCTGAATGTGTATCTGCCATGGCTTAGTGGTAACTCACTTTGACTACAGTGTGCAGGGTTGCGGGGTTGCAACCTGGGAGTGCAGATTATTTGATTAATGGGCACGAGAGCTGTTGGCTACAGAGTGACTAAGGCACTTTTGAGCAATTGTAGGTGAGTATGCACTGGTTTGCGCGAGGCTCAGCATTGCTGACCTCTGCTTACGGCATCTTACACTGAGTTAGCTTCTACATTGCTTCACCAGTGTGGGTATTGCTTACCGCCGCTCAAACAGGCTTAAACCTGCTTATTCCTGCTTACCCCATGCTACTTTATGTATTTAGTTTACATTTGTTGAGCCGGGACAATCCAACTGGATGCTTATCTATTTTCAGCAGTGGCCCAGGGAGTAGAGCTCCACACTAATCCCCAGCTACTCATTACAAGTAATACAGAGGTGTTCACATTCATAGAGAATAACAGACTTAACATAGCTATGTAACATATTCTTCATGCTTAGTTTACCTTAACATGTCGGTATTATACATGCTTAGGTCAGGTTTACATGTCAGGTATAACTGTTGACAAAGGTCAGTTTAAGTGAAGTTAGATTCCAGTGTGACAGTTCTGGATAGGTTACACTCAGGTAATCAGGTTAGGTTTAGTTATTCCATACCTGTGTGGTAGAGTAGAAGAGAATAGTAAAGGGATAGGTTACACTCAGGTAATCAGGTTAGGTTTAGTTATTCCATACCTGTGTGGTAGAGTAGAAGAGAATAGTAAAGGGGTAGGTAGGTAGGTAGGTAGGTAGAGGGGGGCATTGTAACTGTATAGTAGGCTCTTGGAATGATTGGTGGGGGAGCAATAGGGAAGGTTTAAAGGATACACAAAAAGCACTTGAATTCAACCAAACAACGTAATGTAAAGTAATCCCAGCAGTATCCACCAGGCAGATGGTGAAATTCGAACAGCTCACAATAAGGTAGATCCAAAAGAAAGGTCCAAAATTTCAGTAGAAAACAGCTTTATTTAAACGCCACAATCCTGTTCAACGTTTTTCATCAATGTAAGACTTCGTCAGAATACAAATAAAGGTTTAAAGGATGTTGGGATTTGTAAGCGAGGCAGGACAAGAGGTGTTGGTTTCACTAGTTGGTGTAGGGGTATAGAGTGTAAGATGGGGGGGATTTCACCAGGTGGTGAGCAAGTGCTGATCCAAGTGTGCATGAGGTGTTTCTTCAAGTGTTATTTACTTGTGTCCTGTGGGACAGCTGAGGTAATACATGTGGGTAGGGGGTTCCAGATTCTGCTAATATAGTTGGGGAAGAGGGTGTCACCTACTTGTAACTTTAAAAATTAATTGAAATGAAAAAGGGGTTGATAGGTAAGTGGTGTTAATGAGGCACAAAGAGGGAAAGATAGTAAGGGAAATAGCCAGGGATGTGCAGGAAGGCTGAAGGGAAGGTCCACAGCTGGACATTTCTTCTACAGCAACAGCTGTGCATATATACTGCATTTGGAAGTAGATTTGGATACCCACACCCCTGGGTGGGGGTGTGGACAACAATAATAACTTGTGATACCAATTAGAACGGCATACATGCCTACAATGGGGTGTTGCGACCATGTGTTGTTTGGTGTTATTTAGTGGGTTTTGCAACAACACATCTGGTAATACCGTACTTTGCCATGTAAAATAGACTGTGCTGCAGTGGGACTCATACAGGGAATGGCTGCTCATTAGGCTGCAGCTCTGCCCAATTCACACTATTGCTAACATCCACGAGGCGGACCGAATAGAACCGCACCAGCCAACACCTGCACACCTTGACCCATAATTTCATACCCATAGTTCCCCCTGCCCCTCCTCTACAGCACTCATCCTTACTCTGGGTACAGGTAGGGTCTAACCACACCACTACACACTCTCCACTTTTTGGGACCCATCTCGCATGTTGTCTCAACCCATGGGTCATCAGGCTTTCGCAACCTTGAAGTCGGAGTACATACACGCCCTGCCTTGATAAATCATTGCATGGATGTGCCTCCCATCACCAAATAATGTTTGAGTTGTCCCACAAGGGATGTTGCTGTCTCTATTTCAAGATTAGTCTTAGCGGGTCCACAGTCATCCCCCCACTGGTTGTATCCTGCCTGTGGTTTGGGGAGCAAAGGATTGTTTACTTTGTTTGTGTGCTTGTTTGTATGTTTTCCCTGTCTCGCTGGGGGGGGGGGGTAATGGTACATGTCACACATATGTTAATTGGGCCCCTCACCCCCATTGGCACGCCTATGATTATATGTTATTCTTATGTGCTGTATCATATCATAGATATATATCTGTGTATACACACACACACACACACACACACACACACACACACACACACACACACACACACACACACACACACACATATATATATATATATATATATGGATCCCTATCACAACACCGACACGCCACAAAGCCGACACCCAAAACACCGACACCAAAAGACCGAAAACGCACAAAACTGATAACTCACAAAACCGAACACCATAACACCAACACACAAAATGTAAACTACACATTACACACAACTATACATGCACTAACCGTAACCCAAACCCTAACCCTAAGGTCCGACACTACCGCACACTTACCCTACCCGCACCCTAACCCTAACTCACTTAACCTGCCACTAAACCTAAAGTCTGTCACTATCGCACACTTACCCTACCCGCACCCTAACCCTAACTCACTTAACCCGCCCTTAAAACTAAACTCCGTCACTATCGCACACTTACCTTACCTGCACCCTACATCCGACACTACCGCACACTCACCTTTTCCGCACCCTAACCCTAAATCCCTCACTATATCACACTTACCTGTCCACTCCCTAACGCTAAATCCCTCACTATCGCACACTTACCGAGTCGTGCTCACACGTTGCCCATGTCAGTGTTTCAGCTGTCGGGATATATAACCTTGTCGATCATCTGTCTCGTCAGTCTTCTGGAGTCGGTCTTCTGAGCATCGGTGTTTTGGCGTGTCGATCAAGTCAAGGGTAACCATAAATATATATATATATATATATATATATATATATATATATATATATATATATATATATATTGCTGTATATATATATCTAATGACATGTAGATGTATGGTTGTCTGCATATGTATATATCTATATGTGGGTATGTATATATATACATATATATATATATATATATATATATATATATATATATATATATATATATATATATATATACACACACACATATATATATATATATATATATATATATATATATATATACATATGTACTACAGAGAGGGAGAGGTATATATCAATTAGTTATGGGTATAAATACACACACACACACACACACACACAAACACACACACACACACATACATCTACATATTTAGCTACATGTCCTGTAATGTTGACTGGTATTGCTGGATACTATGTTTCGTGTGCATACCGGCCAACCTTGTGTGCCACGTATGCTTTGTGATACCTACAAATAAAACTGTTAGTATAAACAAAGTCATATGTGAAATCTACTGTTAGTACCAGAGAAACACTCGTCCCATGCAGGACAATCCAAAAATTGGGTAATCTTTTTTTGTCTAAAACCATAGCTGCAAAGGTACCCATGGCTTTGTGCATGGACTACAGCGTGTGGCAGACCTAGGATACTTGGGTCGGGACAACATACAGGATGGGTCCCGAGTAGGGGGAATGGAGGTTGGGCAATGTGTGGTGGTGTGGTAGCTACGGGCCAGTAACCAGGGAAGGGATGATGGCAGCGTGTGTGTAGGGGCAGAACTGTGGGTAATGAATGTATGGGTCGAGGATGGCCTGGGTTGGATGGGCCTGTACTGGTCGGCACATCTAGTGGGTGGGGGAGAGGAGAATGCGATATCAACATGTGAAACATAAAAGAAGACTAATTTAAATCTCTATTTAAATGAAACACTTACAATAAAATGAAATTGGTAGTGTATTGCAGGGCGGACGTGTTTGGTTGGGGGGGGTGTGCCAATTCGTAGGAGACGTATATTGTTTGGGGCCTCTCAACCCCATTAATGGTGCATGTGGACATATATGTTTCTGTTAATCTACCATTGCTATCTAAAGATGTCTGTCCATATATATACCTATATGTATATATATATATTTTTGCTTACTTATTTATAACTATGTCCGTATATACCTACGGAGATATATATCTGGTTACATATATGTAACTTGCTGTGTATATGTGGACATATAGGTGTTGACATATGTATGTGTAGATGTCGGCATTTGCATGTATATATGTTCATATATCTGTATGTATATGTATATATTTCTGGATATTTATATATACATATATATATATATATATATATATATATATATATATATATATATATATATATATATATATAAATATATAAATAAAACTACATATATAGATATGTTGTATCTGTTTAGATAGTAATATGTTTACACACACACATACATCTAGCTGTAGGTATACATTCTCTGTACTGTTGCATGACTCGGCTGGATTTATGTTTCTGAAAGCAAACTAAGTTTGCTGTTTGTATCTTAATAATGTCCTTTTTGTTGTGGAGCTTTTCTCCCTGGGTCTCTGCTGAAAACAGTTTGTTTTTTCTACCCGGTCAGATCCTACCTGGTTAACAAATGTAAATAAAATAAACAAATAAATTAAATAAGTTAACCTCAACAGTTTCAAAGTACAAACTAGCAAATTCATATATAAATTATAAGAAGGTTATTGACTTTGGAGGTAAAGAAAAATTATGAAAATGAAAAGCATGCTTAACATTTGGGAGGTACATACATAGAAATCAAGGATAAAAAAATATCTCTGGGGAAAGTGGTGAAGGGAAAGAAGTAGAATTAGAGGAAAGGGGGGATATGCAGGAGCATTTTGAGAGGGAAAAGTAGCCATGTATAGGTATAGAAAAAAGAATAGGAAAAATCAGGGATAATTGTAGGAAACAGAGAACAGAAGTGAAAAAGAAGTAGAAGATATAGAGGTGAAGATAACGTTTGTTATATGAATACAAGCAATTAGGTTATATGATAGGTAGAGGCTAGTTTAAGGTGGGTTAAGAGTAGGAGTAGAGAGGAAGGAATATGGTTAAGTTTTAGATGCAGGGAGTGTAGAGCAGTTACAATTCCAAATGGAAGAGAAATAGTTATGTAGAGAAGATCTAACAGTGAGAGTGAGGGGGTTCCAGAATCTAGCTATAGAGTATGAATAAAAAAGTTGGCCGGCAGGATATTTTGGTTTATATATTTGCAATAGATGTTGATTCTTAGATCTAAGGGACCTTTTGGGAAGGTTGCTGAATAAGGAAATGAGGGCTGGATATACACTAGGTTTATGTATTATTTTATGGGCTGAGATTAATTGAATATAGGAGAGATAATGTGGTAGTTTGAGCCAGAGTGTAAATCTATACAGTGATGAGAAAAGTAAGAAGCATTAACAGCAAATATAGCTATTTTGCTGTAGCAGGTTTCTAATTTTGATGTTAGGGTAGAGAGTAAGTTAATGATTAGTGGAGCACCATGGTTAAGAGAAGGAAAAAGATAAGTAATAGCTAGTCTTTTTTGTGGTAGGGTTAAGGAAGTGTTCATGTCTATACAGCAAGCCGTGTTTTTGTTGATTTTTTTTTAATCTTATATATAACATGTAGATTGAATTTTAAGTCTTCATCTATAATAACCCCTAGTAATTTAGTACGGGCAACTATGTCAATAGGAGTTTTATTCTGAGAGAGAATAAACATTTGGTCTTTGTTTAAGAGAGAGTTTTTCTTTGGAAGAAAAACTATTAGCGTGACTTTGTTAGGACTGAGAAGCAAGTGTTTTTTTGTAAGCCAGTTTTTAATTGAGGAAAATGCAATTTGGGTAATGTGTTAGAGCTTGGATATAGAATCAGTAGAGAAAACGATTGTGGAGTCCTCTGCATATTGGACAATAGAGCCTTAGGTAAAAGATAAGTGTAGATTATTAATAAAAATGCTAAATAACAGGGGACCTAAATGACCTTTGGGGAACACCAGTGGGGTTCGGTAGATAAGAAGAAAGGGAGGAATTCTATCTGACTGCTTGTTGCCTATTGGATAGATAGGTTGAGAAACAGTTAAGTGAGTCAGGGAAAGACCAGTTTGGGAGAGTATGTCCCCAGAAGAAGGGGGTGAGAAACAGTATCAAAAGCTTAAGATAGATCTAAGAAAGTAGATGAGACATATTCACCAGAGTCCTTAGCTTTGTTTATTATATCCAATAAGGAGACTAAAGCTGCCATTGTGCTGTGATCTGACCTAAAGCCATGCTGTATAGGAGACAAAATATGATTGTTGTTGAGACAGTCAAGGAGTTGAGTCTGTATACATTTTTCAACAATCTTAGAGAGAGGGGTGAGAATAGCGACTGGGCAGTAATTGGAGAGGTCTGATTGGTCACCACCTTTGTGGAGAGGTAAAATATATGATATTTTCCAGGTATTAGGGACATAACATTCAAAGATAAATCCATTTGTAAATATGTTAATGGGATATGCAGTTGCATCTGCAGCTATTCTTAGGAATTCTGAGGGCAGATTATCAGCTACATTAGAGCTTGGCTTAAGTTTGAGAAGCAGCCATTTTACTGTGGCAGTGGAAATGGGTTTTAGGGAGAAGGAGCTTAGAATGTATGCGGAGATTTCTGAGTACTCAAGAGAGGATGTTGATGAAGAAAAGATAATGGAAGACAGTGTCATTTTGGTGTATGGTGAAATTGGAAGTGATGTTGGATATGGTATTTATGAAATGGGCATTGCAAAGATTTGTACTGTCAGGGCGAGTTTTGTTTAGAAATGGGGTAGGCTGGGCTTTAGTATCTGGGTTTACTAGTGAGGTTATGACTGACCAAAATTGTTTTGGTTTTTCCTGTTTTTGCACTGTAATTTTAGGAATTATTCTTTATCTTTGGTTATTTGTTTTTTAGCTTTGTTGCAGCGTTGCCTAAAGTGTTGCTGTATAATAGCGTTTTTGTCTTTTTGCCACTATTTCCAGTATTTATCTCTGTTATGCATTAACTGTGTTGTAGCATTTGTTAGCCAAAGGGCATAACTGGCTTTTGTCTTTTTTGTTCAAAGAGGAGCAAGTTTGTTTAGTATTGTTTAGTATTTGTAGAAATAGACTATTAAAGTAGTTTGCAGCCTCATCTAGGGGATTTTTTTTTAGAATATTACAATTCATATTTTTTAGTAAGGGTCAAAGCTGGCTAAATTTTGGATGTGCTTGTAATGATGTTCTATTTGGAGAGAGGGGGACGATCTGAGAAAAAAAAAGGCAGGCAGATGACTACTAAGAGTATTTAGGAGGGTACCTGCTGAGGAGAGTTTATTTGGGTCATTGACCAGTATCCAATCTAAAATAGAGCCTTCCATATGATCTTTGTTAAATTTAGTAGGATATATGATTAATTGGAGGAAATGGAATAGGTTGATGGTACTAGAGGGGAGTTTAAAACAGAAATTGTACCAGTTAATATTTGCATCGGCAAGTATCATAGTTTCATTTTTGATAGTGGCAGAGATCCAGGCCAAGATGTTTTCAAGTATGATTATATTATTATCAGGGGAAACGTAAAAACAATTATACATATTTTTTTGGAATCATTTATTTTTACCAATGAGAATAGAATTTCTGCATTGTAGAATTGTGTAATGGTATTGGAAAAGGGGGTAAATTGGTAAGAACTAGGGTAAAGGAGGGCAATGCTACCTCCTTTTTTGTGAAGTCTATTCTAGTGCTGAAGCCTGCAGGGTGGAATTCAGAGTCTTTTATTGATGTCTTTAACCAGTTTTCTGTGGCGGCAATTGTATCAGGTTGATGGTGGGCTGTCCAGCGGTGAAAAATCTGAGATTTTGTTTCAAATGCTTTGGAAATTAAGTGTTACTAGTTTTAGGGACTTGTGGATGTTATGATGAGACGACAGGTTATCTAAGGTGGGTCCTGGATTAGGTTGGATATCTCCACTGAGAGCAATTGTGGAGAATAGGTGTGAATAGACACGTGCAAGTAAATATTTTCTGAGTATATTGAAGTAGGTTTGTTGGTAGAGAGCATGGCAGGGTGTAGTGTAGATAAAATGTTTAGCTTAGGGTAGAGAAGAGGGTGCATAAGGAAGACGTTGGAGGAGATATTAGAGTAATGGCTTGAATGATGAGGTGGAGAGTATGTGATAGTTGTAGGTTTAGGGGGAGTAGAAGTAGGGTCAATAATTGTGAGTTTAGCCAGAGCATAGAGAGATAGGAATATGTATAGGAGTGGAGAGGTAGAGATTAGTCTTTTTGGTATCATTGTGAAAGGAGGAGAGTGAGGAATAATAGGTAGAGTGTAGATAGGAGTGGTAGAAATACTTCAAAGGAGATAATGACAGTACAGTTGTTTAATGGAAGTAAGGTATAGGAAATATAAGTTGTAGATGTTTAAAACAAGGGAAGTGTTAAGCTAGGCTAGGTTATGGTGTTAGTTGAAGAAGTATGTAGAGGGGAGGAGGGGGGATTATGTGTGAAATGATAGGTGAATGTGTAAAGTGGGAGTGGCTAAGGACTATAAGGTTAGGAGTAGTGGGGTTGGGTTGGAAATGGGGGAGCAGAGTAAGTCCAAGCATAGCAAGGTCGAATGGAGCAGTGCAGAAATCCTGGGAAAGGAAAGCAGAAAAAAAAACTATCTGCAAACAAATGAAACAGAAGTATGTTCACAGACTCATGAGGACCAAGAGTGCTACTTTACTTGCTTAAATTCTATGCTTCTTAGTATATATTCTATCCCAAGTTTAGGCTGTAGCAAATTAGAAAGCCTGTGTAAAACTAGAAATTAATTAGGGTATAGAAAATAACTAGATGTATTAGTAAACTTATGTAAATAGGAGTGGAGCTGAGGAGGAGGAGACTACATATGGTAAGGCAGTATGAAGCAGCTGTCGTCCCTGGCGATGTGCTCATGCTTCTATGTTCTAAAAGTACAATAACCAACAAAATGGAGAAAGAAAGTTTGCTAGATAAGTATTTTAAATAAGATCGACCAACACTAGATATATTTTCTTTTTTATTTTTCATCCACAGTCTCTTTCTTCCTATATTTGTATATCCGATCACGGATTTAAAGGTGAGCGACAAGCCAAGAACTCAGTGCAAGGAAGGGAGTTCAATTTGTAATCTGGTATATATCTGGTATACATCAATTTAGCAGTCTTTAAGATATTCAATAATTGGTGTAATACAGCAAACCACACATTGGAAAGCCAAACTAAATGTTGATAAATGCATCCTAATTGCCAGGATTGCACCCACTTTCTGTCATCTGCAATCCAGGCATCTTAGAACCAGTGCCAATGAGGCCTGCCTATGCTGCTGTGGGAGTGAACCTAAAATGTCCTACCTGTCAAGTTTTAGGAATTCCACATACTGTTAGCCCATGATTTTATAAACTTATGTACATTCACTGTCTAATAACCCACACTTCTTGTGAGATTGTTATTAATGCTGAAATGCTTCAAGTGCCACAAATCCAAACACGCAACTGAAATCAAGAAAGTTTATCAGAAATCACGTTATCTTTATCTGGTAAACAACTCTCAGAAAAAAACATTTTTCTTCAACTTATATAACTCAAGCTACTGCCATATGTCCTTCACCAGCATGCATCACAGTCCCTTCTCTGAATTTCGCACCCTTCACACAAGGCTTGCCCTTTTTTAAAGTTTGTTCGAGCATCTTCATCTTAGATTTGTCATGTGTTCCTAAACAAACCACCAAATTCAGCAAGCTCTGCATGGTGTGCAGGAATAGTGTAGGAGCTGCTGGAGGCAATATGGCCACTGTGCAATCCAGGAACAAGCTCCAGGGATGTGCACGAGCACTCTTGCACTATTCTTGCATGGATACAGCTCCTGTATGAAAATTACCCCATTTGCAGGTCAGAACCATGCAATTCAGGTGAATCTGAAATCCAGCAAGCTCTGCATGGTGTGCAGGAATAGTGCAGGAGCTGCTGGAGGCAATATGACCACCGTGCAATCCAGGAATAAGCTCCAGGGATGTGCACGAGCACTCTTGCACTATTCTTGCATGGACACAGCTCCTGTATGCAAATTACCCCATTTGCAGGTCAGAACTATGCAAATCAGGTGAATCTGAAATCCAGCAAGCTCTGCATGGTGTGCAGGAATAGTGCAGGAGCTGCTGGAGGCAATATGTCCACCGTGCGATCCAGGAATAAGCTCCAGGGATGTGCACGAGCACTGCTGCACTATTCTTGCATGGACACAGCTCCTGTATGCAAATTACCCCATTTGCAGGTCAGAACCATGCAAATCAGGTGAATTTGAAATCCAGGAAGCTGGCAGCCAGCCGTGCAGGACTAGTGTAATCTGCAGAAATGTACTCGGTTAGTAACCAAGTACATTACTGCAAACTACAAAACGGAGCTATGACAGCTCCAAATAAAGGGTATATATTATGTTGAAAGCATGCCAATGGTCAAATATATAGCCAATGGTATGGAAAACAGTTGCCAAAATAAAAAAAATAACTTTTATTTTTTATTAGCTGATTTCTGCTGTTTAAGCATAGGGCAGCGGTGCACAAATGGGATCAGACCGAAAATAAAAAAAAAATGAAATAATCATTGTATCCAAAATCACTATTTTGCCATTATACTCAATGGCAGGCAGAAGACAACATTGCCAGTGAATAGTGGATGCTAAGAGGGAAGGCTCATTGTGGGACTTTTAACTATGCATTAGCAGGCAATCCTATACAAATGACAGGAATGATACTGAATCCCAGATTCTCCCTCATGGCTAGCTTGCACCCAACTGTGTCTGTGCAGGAAGAGCATGGTGCAAGCCTAAGAGCTAGCTGACATCATAGAGGGGTGTGTCAGGCATACTGTAAGCCTATTGGAGCCCTGTGGCTCAGGTTTGCCCTGAGCTTAGCAGAGCTAAGCAAGGGGGTATGTCTGAGGCTGCCTAGCACTCTTTAAATTGCCTAAGTGGGTGTGGACACCTTGCACTGGGTTTTAAAGGAAAAAAAAAAGTAAATCAGGAAAGAGCAGCACTGTGCACATCTGAGCACTGTGTTTGCACTGCATGCCCCTGGGCTTAATCAGGAAGGCAATGTGCAGGGAAAACAGCAGTAGGAAGGTAATCAAGGAGAACTAGCATAGCTGGCAGGTGAAATGTATAAGAATCAGCCAATTAGACAGGCAGCAGCCCAGCCCAGCACACCACTATAAACTATGCAAACACCTTTCTCTCTGGTTTTCCCACATACTCTACACCACCAGTGTACACAAGTGGGGAAAGTTTACCAAACAGAATTAACAAAATGATAGGGGCTGCAGCAGCTATCATAAAACAACATGTGGAAGAGGCTGAGGGTGATGAGGATGAGAATGCTGTCGACCGACCCACAGTGAGGAGAAGGAGAAGAGTGTACAGACCTAGGGTAACCTACCAGAGGCTACATGAGCTGGAGATATTGAAGCGCTATAGGGTGGACCGGGACCTCCTACAGCAAATTGCTGAGCTGTGCTGGCCACACCTCACACACAGAACGAACAGAGGGGAACCCATCCCGGAGGATACCAAGGTATGTGTATGCCTAAGAATACTAGCCACAGGTACCTTCCAAAGGCCATCTGGGGATATCATGGGGATCTCACAGGCATCAGCATCCAGGGTAACTCCACCAGTTCCTGGATACCATGTCAGCACATGCTGGTGAGCACGTATATTTTCACAACACCTGTGAGGCGTAAGCCAGCAATATGTGTCTCTTAAAATAGAAGAATACCCTGAGGTAGTGGGTGCTATAGACTGCAGGCACATATGCATCAAATCACCACCCATTGAGCAGGGTAGGGTCTACATCAACCACAAGGGCTTCCCCTCCATGAACTGCCAGGTTGTGTGTGATGCCCAGGGCATTATAATGAATGTGTGTGCTGGCTGCCCTGAAGCTATCACGACTTCCACATCTGGCATCTGATGCAGCTGTGCAGATATTTGCCAATGGGGACATCCCTTACAGTCACCTAGTGGGGGATGCTGGTTATGCACTGGAACCATGGTTGATGACACCCATCAGAAATGCGCGCACACCCGAACAAAAACTCCATAATGAGGCACACGCACAGACCAGAATCATAATAGAGCGTGTGTTTGGGATGCTCAAGTCACAGTTCCTGTGACTGGACACATCCAGTAGAGCCTTGCAGTACTCACCAGCTACATGTACCCAAATTGTCATCATATGTGCCATGCTACACGATATGAGACTGTGGAAACAGCTGCAGCAAGAACAGCATGGGACAGGGCCACATATCCCCCCACCATTTTCAAGGCCGGCACAGGCACAGAGTGACTCAGAGGAGGAACAACCTGAGCCTGGCCCAGTAGGCAGAAAGAGGTATGCCCAGTATGCCTAGGCCTTGGCAAAAAGGCAAAGCATAGCACATACACTGACACGGTAGGGACCCAGGGAATGACAGCTCTCTCTGACTCACACATACAGTAAAAGGGATGCCAAACATGACACTACCTGTGCTTAACCATGTATAGGGAGTGTGCTATGCGCATCTGACATAGTCAGCCCACCGGCACCATCCTCAATACTGGCACAGCCACAAGGTAAGTCACTCTTCCTACCAATTGCCGAATGGAGTAGTATGTGTTGTTACTTGTATCTATGGTATGGATGTGAGCATGCAAGTGAATCTGGTGGCTGAATGGGATGCCAGCAGATAGGAGACACCTACAGTGGCAGCATGAGATCTGTAACAAATACTGGTGTCAACATAGTAGCCAGTACTAGACAAGGTGAAAAACCACACTGCAGGAAATGTGCTGGGCCACATGTGTGTCCATAGGACACGCACATGCCAGTCAGGGAGGCTCACATACCCAACAACAGTCTTAGACAGCAGGACAGGCATAGACAAACACAAACAAAGGCTGTGCTAAGGCCTCTGATTGATGGCTATGGAGAACATCCCCTCCCAGACATACACAAACAGACTACAACAGGTCAGGCAGTGGGATGTTAGTTCTGAAGGGTAAGAAGTTAGGAACTGAAATGTAGGTAAATCAAACCTATGACCTGTAGTACACTGATACGCCACTAATCAGCATGATAGGTTACAATACAGAATGAAATGGAGTACCTGATATACCAGTACAGTCATAGCAAATGTGTACAAGTGTCAGGTGTGCCCCCCAATCCTATGTATAAATGTAGTAACAGTCAGATGTGCCCCCCCCAATCATATGTAGAAATGCAGTAACAGTCAGGTGTGCCCCCCAATCATATGTAGAAATGTAATAAAAGTCAGGTGTGCCCCTCTAATCCTATGTAGAAATGTAGTAACAGTCTGATGCCCCCCCCCAATCATATGTAGAAATGTAGTAACAGTCAGGTGTGCCCCCCAATTCTATGTAGAAATGTAGTAACAGTCAGGTGTGCCCCCCAATCCCATGTAGAAATGTAGTAACAGTCAGGTGTGCCCCCCAAGCCTATGTAGAAACATAGTAACAGTCAGGTGTGCTCCCCCAGTCCAATATAGAAATGTAGTAAAAGTCAGGTGTGCCCCCCATCCTATGTAGAAATGGTCCTATGCCATAAACAAACTCTACAACAGAAGGAAGAAACTTGCAAAAGAGAGTAAACTCCCATGAGTGTTGGAGCTCCCTGGTCAGTCTCAGTAAGAAGCTGAGATCCCTTATAAGATCTTCCAAAGCTAGCTATGAAAACAAAATCACCCCTGATTCTAAGGGCAACTGCAAAGCATTCTATAGCTATGTCAGGAATCTCAATGGCAACACTCAGATCTGCTCTGAGTTACAGAGCAACGGCATGAAAATTACAGAACCAACTGATATTGCCAACATCCTGGCAAATAGGTTCAGTGCTAACTTTGCCCACCTCTCACCCACTAAAGGGCCCATATCTATACAGGAAGAATGCAGAGTCCCTGTAGTCACATCTATGCAGGTGAAAGCTGCAGTCTCTAAAACCAAAAACACAGCATCCTTGGGACCGGACAACATCCCAGACTGCATTTTACACGAACTTCAGCACGAACTGGCTCCCCACCTAAGCACGATGTTCAGTCATAGTCTCACATCAGGCTTTGTGCCTACTGAATGGTGCACAGCAACAGTTATCCCACTCCACAAAGGGGAGCCACCACTGATCCTGGGATCTATTGCCCTATTGGCCTGACGAGCCTGGTCTGCAAGGCCATGGAACGTATCATCATGGAACTCATAAACAAAGACATTGGTAACCTCCAAACTCTGAACCCTACCCAGTTCGGGTTTGTGAAAGGCAGATCATGACCTCTGAACCTGATTGACTTCTTTGAGGAAGTCACCAAAGCTGTAGATGAGGGTAAGGTGGTTCACACAGCCTATCTTGACCTTGCCAAGGCTTTCAACAGCATCCGCCATTCTGGAATTATAGCTAAACTCACTAAACTAGGTATAAATCCCTACATCACATGATGGGTTGCCAACTGGCTTACTGACAGTACCCACACTGTAAAAGTTGCAGACTCCAAACCTGACTTCAAACCAGTGACAAGTGGAGTACCACAGGGTTCAGTCCTTTGACCTCTCCTGTTTGGTATCTACTTCTCTGAAGTACAGGCTAACACAGAAGGCCTCAGGCTAATGAAGTTCACAGATGACTGCAAGCTAGGAGACATAGTTGAGTCCTCAAATGATGTGGACATCCTAGAGAAGGGCCTCACTGAGACAGATATCTGGTGTCAGAGACATGGCCTCAAGCTCAATGCCAAAAAGTGCATTGTCATCCCCTTTGGTAAAAACTCTGTACCCAGGAACTACCACATAAATGGCAGTCTACTTAACACTGAATGTGTGATAAGAGACCTTGGGACCCAGGTGGACAGTAGTCTCTCCTTTGATAATCACATTGCCACAGTAGTCAGGAAATCCTTCTATGTGGCACACCTCATCACAAAAGGGTTCTCATCCAGGAAAAACAAGGTCATTGTTCCCCTCTACTTGGCACTCATTAGACCCATTATAGAGTACAACCCCCCTTTTGGAAGGTACCTCACAAGTTATCTGCAGCAGCTGGAAAGGCCACAGATGTACCTCACAAAGAGGAATACTGGCCTCAAACAGATGCCCTACACTGACCGTCTCAAAAAACTCCAGATTTACTCTGTAGCATATCACCCACTTCGAGGACATCTCTGTCTAACATATAAACCTATGTTAAACCCAGAGCTGTTGGACATGCTACACCTAATGAAATCCCAATCCCTCTGAGCTACATGGTCTAGGGACTTAAATCTTGTCACCACAATAAACAGGACATGCTGAAGGGATAGATTCCTGTCCCAGAGACTTCCTATACTCTGGAACAAGCTACCCATCTATGTCAAGCAAAGTTCCTCATTAGCACTCTTCAAGAAAAATCTTGATGACTGGATGGGAAATAGGAAATAAACACTGGGGATCTCTTCTGAGGCTCTGCTCGACAGGGGCACAGGAAATTAACTTTCTTGGGTGGCGTAAGCCTGGGAACCTTGTTGGCTAGGCTTACTTAGACCCTTGGGCTGATAGCCTAGTACCTACCTATGAACATATGAACCTATGAAATGTAGAAACAGTCAGGTGTGCCCTCCCCCAATCCTCTGTAAAAATGTAGTAACAGTCAGGTGTGCCCCCCAATCCTATGTAGAAATGTAGTGACATTCAGGTGTGCCCTCCCCACCCAATCCTATGTAGAAATGTAGTAACATGTATGTCTAGGTATAATAACAGTGGAGCACAGATTACCTGAGCTGGCCAAGGTAGCTGGATATATTTTAGCATGTGTACAATATGCAGGTCTGTGTATGTTATGTTGGTGTGTGTCGTATATTGTGTGAGAGTGGTCAGTATGTATGCATGGTAAGGTTTGTCCTGGTGGCCATTGCCAAGTACTGCCGATGACAGGGCCAAGTTCTCACAACTGCAGTGCCAAACATAATGCTTCCCAGCAAAACACATTCCAGCAGTAAGCTATAGTAAATGTTTGGAAGCAATATGTGTCACCATCTGAAGGATGGACATGGCATGAATGTTGATCCAGACATACAAGCAGTACACATGGGGAAGTACCCCAGACAGACAGTGTATAATATGTAACTGTCAAATGGACACACCCTTGTCTGGCCAAACACTGGCAGACCACAAAGGTCATAGGAATGAAGTATTGAGAAACAGTTGATGTCCCTGCACAATCCAGCATAAGTGGAATGGCCCATGCATATCTGTGAGTCAGGTGCAAGTAGTGTCCATAGCATGCATGTACCAAGCTCACCCCACCACCACCCACAGGTGCCTCTCTGGTCTTATCCCTACTGTTAGAAATGGGTACAATATGACCCCCACCTCTGTATGGCAATAGCAAAAGAATGCAGCATGCAGAATAGGTGTCCCATAAAGGTGTGCCCCTAGCTGTAAGCAGCACCCTGCCAGCATCCACACCACTGGATCAATAATGACAGAAAGTATCTACATGAACACCTTGCACACCTACCCTGTCACCCCAGGGGAATATAGTGTATTGCATTCTGGGACTGTAGGAGTGACAGAATGCAACAGCCTGCTACAGCTGGCTTGCATCACTACCAAATGGCCTACAGTCATCTGCCAAAGGCATGTGTCTCACTCATACTGCCAATGTATGTAATGCCATGGACTCCCAAATAACATAACACAGTAAACAGAACCCAAATGCAAGGCCATGTGGACAAATCACAGTACCATGTCCACCATGTCCTACTGCATGAACTGTGGACCAACACCAAGTTACTGCTGGGATGAGGTGATAACTATAGGGAACATATCAGATAATGTTTGCATAATGTATGGAAAAGGATAGAATAATAGAGGAGAGGGTGGGAGCATGGGTGGCATGGAGTCTGTGAAGTCCAAAACTCAGCCATGTGCACATACTATCCCTGGCTGCAAACACAAGAATGGGTGTCTACAAACCTGCTCGTAAACCACAATGTGAAGGGGTACTGTCGAGAATTATGACCCCTACCTCTGGGTAACTTGTGTGAATCTGTACAGCTGTGAGGTATGGCCACAGCAGGATATAGCAGTGGATGGATATACAAGCATGGGATCCTCTGCCACCACTGTACTAAGGTGCTGAACCATTTACACATACCCAGCAGCAAGTGCTGTAGCTTCCCCTCCAGAATGGCATGATTGTGCAAGAATATATAGGCTGCTGACCACAATACTGGACACAGCTGCATTTACCATGTGTTCCCCAGGACATCACTGCAAGCAAATATGTATACCTGACAGTACTTGATGACATAAAACATCACAGTGTAAAACAGTACATATGTATGAATATCTCTGCTAACACCAGGACCATGTAGCAGAAGCACAGACTTAATCACCTACAGTAACCCACTATCCTTTGCCCATTTTGACCCCATATTGTTAACCGATCTACAGATATCCAGCAGAAACAGTTTGCTAGCTGTAGGTGTAGAACACGAAAGTCTGCACTGGAGTAAAATCTACCTGGAATGGATTCATACATTCAATACAGAAGGTCATACTTGGCATGATCCCAAAATGAAGGCCATGTCAGACAACAAAATACTGAAAGGTCATACTGGACATGCTCACACACAGAAATGAAGAGCCCATATCTGGCAGCAACAGTGGACCATACATATCTGACAGTTACAGATGTTAGTGCATACACTCCTCAGTACACACCAGTCATGCTTTGCACACACATTGGATAGGAATACACACATATATCCAAGGACAATACACTATAATAGGCCAAAAATACATATACATAGATGTGTGATAAAGAGCAACAGTGACAAAGAGCCTCCCATCATGAGGTCTGTCCCACCCAGCACACATCCAATTGGCTAAAACCACATGATGTGCAAATGTCAGTCACCGCAGACATTTGACTCTGGTATCCCTCAGCACTATCGTTTCTGTGATGCCTGTGCTAACTGTGTAATGTGACTGCACAAGTCAGTAGTCATCTAGCAGTTGTATACATGTACCTGTGGAATATAAACCTGTATGTGCCTGAGTGTTGTGTGTCTGCCTCTAGATTAATGGGTTATAGTCCATGTACACACACTGCATTCCCCATTGCCCTACTATGGCAAGCCTGCTGATGTCTTCACCTTGAAATACACCTTCGGGCAAATAGTAGCCCAGTAATCTCTGTGGTGTGTCCTATAACTGCATAATGCTGTATTGTGATGTATTAGCTAGAAAGGAGTTCTAATCCCAGACATGGCAAGTGTGGATGTTTGTGTGCTTGTCTGTGTAGGGAGCAATGCTTTTGAGGCCATTCACAGTCACTACAACCTTCATTGCCCCGCTAATGTCATTCACTTTGAAATACACCTTTGGGGAAGGAGTAGCCTAGTATTCTCCATGGTGCATCCTATAACTGTGTAATGCTGTAGTGTGATAAACTAGTTAGGTAGGAGTTCTATTCCCAGACATGGCAAGTGTGGATGTTTGTTTGTCTGTGTAGGGAGCAATGCTTTTGAGGCCAGTCACAGTCACTACAACCTCCAATGCCCTTCACTGGCAAGCCTGCTGATGTCATTAACTTTGAAATACATCTTTGGAGAAGAAATAGCCACCTAATCTCTGTGGTGTGTCCTATAACTGTGTAATGATGTAGTGTGATATACTAGTTAGGTAGGAGCTCTATTCCCAGACATGGCAACTGTGAAACTATGTGTATGTGTGTGTAAGGATCAATGTTTTTTGGCAATTCATTCACTACACACACCTAAAAATGGAGAACATCGATAACTGTGCAGTAAAAGAGACCTGGTTCAAGCTTCCAGAGAGCACACCTGCAATACCAGGTACATCTTTCACCACACCTGTTGGCCACCGAACCAGGATCAAAACAATAATGGTGGAGGAGTGTCTATATTCACCAAGGATATTCACACTACCAGGCTACTTGCCCAACAGAATGTGTCTGAAATACCCCCAGTGCAACTAACAGTAGGTTAGACTGCATTCCAAATTGTATAGCTTCCTACAGATCCCCCACCATGCCCCATGATACCCAGTACAGCTTTTGAAACATATTGTGAAATATTATGATACAAGCAAACACCGTAATACTGGGTGACTTACACTACCCTGCCATTAACTGGGAAACTACTTGTGTACTAACACGTGTGCCAAACGGTTCTTGGATGTCCTAATTCCCAATGCCCTGGATTAAGTAACCCATAGTCCCAACAGGGGCTCAAATATCCTAGACCTGGTCATTACCAATATGGAAAATCAATGCTCCACAACTATGGGCACCACATCTGTGGTCAGGTCTGCCCATGAGCTAATCACCCTTAACATCAACATCCCTCCCCCACACTCTAGTAAGGTAACCTCCGTAACACACATCTCCAAAGCCAATGTCATGCTACACATGTTAGATATGACTAATGTCATGACACCCATGCAGATGGGAACTGAAAGATATACACCAAAATTAACTCAAAAAGTTAAAAACCACGAACAAAACAAGAAGGTGAGTTCAACAAACCACAGAAGCCGAAGTGGAATCCAAAAAATACCTTTTACTGGAAACTTGTTAGCGCTTTCGTGTAGTAGTATCCAAACACTTCTTCAGACAAGTTTTAACATTTACAACCACAGTATAAATATACATCTCCATTAACACATTTATTCAATTACTTAAAAAACAATTAAACCAATTTTTCAATTAATTAATTCCTGCCCTGATGAAAAATAATGCTGTATTCAAGATACAATTTTTAAAAACAAGTATTATACTACAATACAATACAATACAATACTACTGAGTCAATATAAATTAATTAAATACAATAATATGTACTTTAATAACTAAAAACTAAAATGAAACATGTTCAATTAAATGTTTATTAAAGCAAAAAGCCCTTATAAGATAACATATATACATATATATATATATTTTTATAAGTAAAAGAACAAAATTTTCTTATAAATAATAACTGTTTATAATTAGTATATGTAAGTTGGGATAATATTCATTTATTTATTTATTTATTTATTTATACAAATAATATTTGTATAAATATTAAATAATAAAGTTAACATAACAATTTGGACTTGCAATGGTTAGAAAATGTAAACATGATTTTTAGTTATTAAAGTACATATTATTGTATTTAATTAATTTATATTGACTCAGGTTTTTAATTTAATAAATTATTGTAGTATAATACTTGTTTTTAAAAATTGTATCTTGAATACAGCATTATTTTTCATCAGGGCAGGAATTAACTAATTGAAAAATTGGTTTAATTGTTTTTTAAGTAATTGAAATGTTAATGGAGATGTATATTTATACTGTGGTTGTAAATGTTAAAACTTGTCTGAAGAAGTGTTTGGATACTACTACAAAGCTAACAAGTTTCCAGTAAAAGGTATTTTTTGGATTCCACTTCGGCTTCTGTGGTTTGTTGAACTCACCTTCTTGTTTTGTTCGGGGAACTGAAAGATGACTGATGAATCATACATGAAGGCACTGTATGAGCACATCCACTCATGCATGAATTGTGCCATCCAATATTGAACCAAGACGATCCCCACCAAGAAAAGGAAGCCAATGTGGTGGCCCCCTGCATGGTGGCCACCTGCCATAAACATACTGTACAACAAAAGGAGGAAACTGTTGCAGAAATGGGGGGATTTCCAGGATGCAAAATACTCCCTTGCCACCTACAGTAAGACGCAGAGATCCCTCATAACATTCACCAAAGCTAGTTATGAACATAATATAGCCAAAGATGCCAAGGACAACTGCTAGCCATTCCATTGCTATGTGAGGAATCTAAATGACAATGCTCAGAACTGCTGTGAGGTACAACAGAATGGTATTACATATACTGCTCCCAGGGATATTGCCAGTATCCTGGCAGAATGATTCAGTGCCAACTGCAGCCCCCTCCCAACCTCCAAAGGGCCCATCTCAACACAGATAGATTGCCATATTCCGGTAATAACAGCCACATAGGTAAAAAACACACTCTATAGAGCCATGACAACAGCAGACATGGGACCAGTCAACATCCCAGGCTGTGTACTACATGAGCTACATACTGAACTGGCACCTCACCTATGTGCCATGTCTAATCATAGCCACACCTCAGGCTTCATGCCCACTGTGTGGTGCACAGCTAAAGGTATCCCAATCCACAAGGGGGGATCCACCTTGGATCCTGAAAACTACAGCCCCAGCAGTATGATGTGCCTGATCTGCAAGGCCTTGGAATGTATTATCATGGAAATTAAAACAAAGGCATTGGCAACCTGCAAACACTGGACCTTAACCAGGTTGGGTTTGTGAAGGGCCGATCATGTCACGTCAACCAGAATGACAACTGTGAATCCATCTCTAGAGCTGTGGACGAAGGTAAGGTGGTTCACACAACCTATCTGGCCCTCACCAAACCCTTTGACACCATCCCCCAGTCTGGAATCATAGATACATTTATCATGCTGGCCATTAATCCCTATGTCACCTGATGGGCTGCCAACTGCTGTACTGACAGAACCCACACTGTAAATGTAGGTGACACCAACCCAAGCCCTAGACAAGTGATAGTTGGAGTACCTTAGGGTTCAGTCCTGGCACCGACCTTGTTTGGCATCTACTGCTCTGAAGTACAGTCCAACAGTAAGGGACACCGGCAAATAAAGGTTGCAGATGACTGCACACTGGGAGCCAATACTGAATCCCCACATGATGTGGATATTTTACAGAAGGGTCTTACAGAAAGACATGCTTGGTGCTTGAGCCATGGCCTCAAGATCAATGCTAAGAAATACTTAGTTATCCCCATTGGGAAGGGACATCTACTTGTGAAGTACCACATAGGTGGCAGTACACTAAACACCTAAAGTATGATAACAGACTTAGGGACAAGGGTGGACAGTAATATCACCTTTGATAACCACATCGCCACTACAGTTAGGAAACTCACCTATGTAGCACACCTCCCACTAAGGGCTTTACATCCAGGAAAAGGAGGCCACTGTCTCACTGTAGTCATCTCTCAGTACATCCAGTACAGACTAGTACCACCTGTTACGTATGTACCTCACAAGACATCTGCAGCAATTAAAGAGACTGCAGACATACCTCACAAAATGACTACAGGCCTAAACCAGAAGCCCTATGCTGACTG
Source organism: Protopterus annectens (assembly GCF_019279795.1). Lineage (NCBI taxonomy): Eukaryota > Metazoa > Chordata > Ceratodontiformes > Protopteridae > Protopterus > Protopterus annectens. The sequence goes on along the minus strand of NC_056728.1, from coordinate 1,061,531,228 downwards.
TCTGAGAATCATCCAGCTATACTCTGTCACGTATTGTGTTCTCAGAGGTGATCCTCTGCTTAACATACCATGCCATGTCAAACCCACAGCTGTTGGACATGCTACACTTAGAGAATTCCAAACCTTCACAGCCACATGCTCCAGGGATCCTAATCCTGTCATCACAATGAACAACACATGCAGGAAGGATGTGTTCCTGACCCAGAGGCCCACAGATTCTGGAATAGACTGCCCATACAAGTCAAGCAGAGTGCCTCTTTGGCCCTCTTCAAAAGGAACCTGGACGACTGGATGGGAGATAGAAAATTTACCCCGGGGGTCATGTCAGCTGCCTTGCGAGACAGGGGTGCAGGGAAGTAAATACTGTAGGAAGTCATAGCCAAAGAATTGTCATCTCTAGGCATGTAGTGTGCTATACTAGTTATGTAGGATTTCTATTCCCAGACATGGTAAGTGTGGATGTTTGTGTGCGTGTTTGTTTGTCTGTGTAGGGAGCAATGCTTCTGAGGCCATTCATAGTCACTACAACCTCCATTGCCCTTCTTTGGCAAGCCTGCTGATGTCATTCACTTTGAAATACATCTGTGGGGAAAGTGTAACCCAGTAATCTCCATGGCTTGTGCTATAACTGCATAACGCTGTAGTGTGATGTACCTAGTTAGGTAGGAGTTCTAATCCTAGACATGGCAACTGTGAGAATTGGTGTGTGTAGTGTCATTTGTATCCTGCATAGAGGTGGCTGTGAGTGTGTAACAACTGGACTCACTCTGGAGTGGTTTTGCAAATTTCTTATATGGTGGGCCTATTACATGTCACAATGTCCACCTTACAAGGGTAACAGACGTCAAACAGCAGAGAGGCTGGGGAAGACAATCCATACCCCTACATGTGACATCAAGGCCTGGTGAACAATTTAGGCAACCCTTGTATTATCCAGAGAAGACTCTCAACCCATGTCTCATACACAAACACACTTGGCTATGCAACAGCCACTATGCTGGTAGTTCCCTGCAAATTGCCCACAGATAGTAACCATCGTTTGATTGCAGTGGACTACAGAGGGCAGTGTACCCTGTCCCATCCATACAGTATGCACATAATTGCATACAGTGATCCTTCACTATGTTCCCCAATGGATGCCTGCAACAACTGTAGTGACAGCAAAAGTAACCCACAAAGGACATACCATGCCTTATACACATTGTCTGTATGGACAGATGCCACTGACATCAGGGAATACCTGTATCATGCTGTCAAACTAGGTGCAGAGTCAACCTGGTGTCCATTGCCAGTTGTCACCATATGAGGCCAGGAATGGCACATCTGATGATAACAATCTGTCTACACAACATGCCGCAAACACCCCAGGTACACTTCCACATGTCACAGAAAATGCATGTGGGATGTGTGCACATCCCAGACACTGTCCATGTCATGGACTATAGAACACATACATGGCAAGCATTGCACAGCACTGGCCACCCACAATAATAACCCAGATGACTGGATGGTGAATACAATACCCACCTGTGTGGGCCAATCCAGACACTGCACCCCTGAGCCACACTGCAGACCATTTTCATGTGGCCTGATACCAAGGTATACCCTTTGCCTAGCCTTCTACACCCTTCTGGCAAAGTCAACCACTAAACACCTGTGAAGCAATACACCCATGCATGTCAGTACTGGCAACCTGTGTCTGTGTGTGTGGAGTATAATGATTTGGATGCCATTCACACTCACTACACCTCTCACTGGCCCACTGAAGCATGCCTTCTGATGTCAGACACATCTACATACCATTTGCCCACATATCATCCTGATAACCCCTGTGGTGCATGTGATACCTGCGTATTACTGTATTGTGGCAAACTAGCTAGTTAGGAAGTCTAATCATGACCCTGCCAACTGTGATAATATGTGTGAGTCCCTGAGAGAGTGTGGCTATGTAGACCTTGACACCTGTTCATGTGGACAGGCACATGTACTACACCTACCTTATCCCTCCTTTATCACTGTTGCAGATGTTAATCACCACCGAATATACCTTTGGACAGCTCCCCAGCATGTAAGCTCTGTTGCACATGCAATACCTGCATAGACATGTGATAGTAATACATAGGTAGGGGTTTGAAACCCCATACTGGTAAGTGTATGACACAAATATACTTAGGGTTTACTCTCCCACCCCCTCCCTGTCTTACTTTGTCTCTGTCTGTCCCTCACTCCCTCTCTGATGGATGTGGAGAAATACACCTGCTTTGCTTAGGTGGCAGCTTGTGTTTTGTAAGTGATGCTCATGATCAACTGATGGTCTCTGCATGAATTGCAGTCCCCCACTAGCTGATTGCATGTGGAACACCTGTGGTAACATTCTCATGGCCAATTGCATGGAAACACATGCCTATAACTAGGAACATCATGTGGGTGTTGGCCCTTTTCATTCACTGTGAGCAGGACCTCATGTCAGTGTTTGGCAAACAACATCACAGATGGTAGTGGGATATACCTCTAACAACATACACTGTGGAGACAGGCCAATAAACAGGAGGGAGATGTTCCAGACATGACTACAGAATGTAAGTGTTGCTCTTCTGCATTTGGAGTAATTGTTTAACAGGGTTTGTGTGGATATGACTGGTCTACATGATTTAATACCTGTCATGACAGTTTTATGCGTTTGAGGAAACTACTACTTGTAGGGTTATCTGCAGACTGGCCAGTGTTTGGAGGCTTATGCTTCTTGTGTTACTCACAGATCACCTATCTTAGAACTACAGAAGCATAGTCTAAGGATTGCAGTCAGTACATGGTGACAGCCATGAGAGTTACTGACTTCATATCCTACATAGGACATATGTCACAACAAACCCTTTTGCAACAGTAAATGTATGAGGGTATCACAGCAACATGCCAATACTGGCCCAGTGTTTGTGGCTCCAGCCACAAGTCTGTCAACCTGTGTCCATATGTCATGCAGTAAGAGGTGTATATGTTATGTACAGCAGTATTTATTGACATCATACCTCATAAGCCAGTCAGATATCAGA